>NC_089512.1:4748455-4878455 GCF_036850995.1 Saccopteryx leptura | reverse complement strand
CACATAAGTGCAGAAACCTTTCTCAGTGAAACGTATTTGGATCAAAAACGTAGGGTGTCGAAGATGCGTGGGAGCCAAGAGACATTCCACAGACCTTCCTTCAATGACCACTACGTGCCAGGGGCTGGCACCGAGGAGCCGGCTGTGGACAGACAGACAGCCTGTGCCCATCTCGGTGCCAGGCTGAGACCAGGAGGAAAGCCTTTGGCTAAAGAGAAGGGACACATTCCTTCCTGTGGGACGTGTGAGCTCTGGGCCTCCGAACCCAGGAGCTCTCTGCAAAGAGGTCCTAACTGACCCTGTCCTTCAAGGTCCTGAAAGGCCCAGGACAGCCTGGGACCTGGAAACTCCTTCCACTGGCGGCCCAGGCCAGGAGCTCTGGCTCTGGGGCCCGTGTCCAAGCTGCTGTTAGAGCTGGGAGGGGACAGGCTGGCCCCCTGCCCGGATGACACCTAGCTCTCCCACAGGACGCCACTGAGAAACCTGTCCGTGAAATCTAGCCCCCAACCAGCTTCGGTCCAGGGTCACCTTGAGCCACGCGCAGGTCAGGCTCAAAGCAGCCCCTCCCTGCTTCTGGATCAAGGTTCCGTGTGTCCTGGTCTGTCTGTGTGTCGGGGTGGGGGCGGGCAGGGGAGGAGGCTCTGGCAGGTGACAACTAGCGCCCTGTGAGAACGAGTCCTTGCCTTTCCCTCAGGGTCTCCACTTCAGACCAGAGTCAGTCCCCACGGGCCTCGCCCAGGAGGAGGATGGGCAGGGAGACAGCCAGCCCTCCTGGGCCCAGAGCCCCCACCCCACCCGGCAAGACTTGGGTCGGTGGCCTGGCTGACGTGACAAGGCCCCAGTCCTCAGCTGGCTGTGCCCGGTCAGCAGGGAGGGCTCTGAAGGACACAGGCGCTCTTCCTCTGTCCCGACAGTGGGGCCATTTATCAGAGAGATAAGCCGTAGCCGGAGGGCAGAGTTGGCGGAAGGAGCTGTCTGCAGGAGATAACCTGGGGTCATTCGGAGGGCACAGGGCACAGAAGGGCTTCTGTCCTCACCCTCGGGCCACCCAGGCCCTGCCCGGGACCCTGCTGGGACACCCTGCCTGTGCACCTGCTGGCCCCATGTTCGTACGGCACAGGAACCTGGTGGCTCAGAGGATGGACTGGTGCTTTGGTGGGGCGCGGAGCGGGTAACACGCTAACTCTCACGCTGTGCGCCAGGGCGGGGCCTTTGTGCGCCAGGGCGGGGCCTTTGTGACTCTGCCCCCACATTACAGACGAGGAAACCGAGGTCCAGGGGAGTGGGCTTTGGAATGCTGTCATCAGAAGAAGCCAGCACAGGGTCCTGACCCTGCCCTCGGCCCTCCCGCACAGGTGTGTGTGTGTGGGGGGAATCCACTCAGTGCTGCGTTATTGGGCACTTGCTACATCCCAGGTGCCTGTGCGTGGGGCCTCTGTCCTGTCCCCTCTCTCGCAGGACTAGGCATGGCCTTGTCCTCCTCTTCCAGATGGAGGTGAGGTCACCAGCCCAAGGCCAAACCATTGGGAAGTGGCTCAACTAGGGTTTGTCCTCAGGGCTCTCACAGCTGTGTCCAGAGCCTGAGCTGACCACCATCCGCCCAGAAGGGCCTTGGGTGCCCAGAGAGGCCGGAACAAACCCACTGCGCGGAGAAAAGCTTGGGAATCCCGCTGCCCAGGCAAAGGCTGACACCTCACAACCATCAGAATGCCCCAGGCCGCTGTGCTCGCCCCCAATCCCTACCAACTCAGTCAATATTTCCGAACAAATTAGTAAGTCAATAATGAGTAAATACATGAACATAAACAGTGGTGGTCCCTGTATGAGCTCCTGCAGGTGGTCCAACCCTTCTTTGGGGCTGTGCACACCGGTCCATGCCTGGGACACCCCTGTGTGTCACCTGCTCATCCTCATGCTGGTCCCCACTGGAGAGACAGTGCCACCCTGGGGAGCTGAGAAACATCGGGCCTGGGATTGCAGGGGCGGTAGGAGGAGGGTGACGGAGGAGCCCAGAGACCCCTCTCCTGGCCTGGGAGCCAGACACACCGCGGCCCCACAGTGGTGACTTCCGCGGCCCTGCAGCCCTCACCATCTGTAAGGGCTCGTGTGTTCAGGGCGTTGGAGGGACCGGGCCTGGTCTAAGGGTAAACTGGCTCCGTTCTCTGCCTCAATGTCCAGGGCAGGGGGTTTGACCCAGAAGCCGTCAGAGGGGGAGAGGGAGCCTCGGGTTCCATCGGCAGGAGTGAGGCTCCTGGGAGATTTCCGAGAGGCCTGGGGCCTTTCAGCCCACGACCACTTCCTGGGGGCTCTGGGTCTTCTTTAGCTTAGCCCAGGGGTCGGGAACCTATGGCTCGCGAGCCAGATGCGGCTCTTTTGATGGCTGCATCTGGCTCGCAGACAAATCTTTAATTAAAAAAAATAATAATGTTAAAAATATAAAACATTCTCATGTATTACAATCCATTCATTTCCTACCGCTCATGTTCATGGTTGTGGGTGGCTGGAGCCAATCACAGCTGTCCTCCGGGACAACACCAAATTTTTATTGGATAATGTGTAACGAACATGGGTCATTGTATGGCTCTCACGGAATTACATTTTTTTTTTTTTTTTTTTTTTTGTATTTTTCTGAAGCTGGAAACAGGGAGAGACAGTCAGACAGACTCCTGCATGCGCCTGACCGGGATCCACCCGGCACGCCCACCAGGGGCGATGCTCTGCCCACCAGGGGGCGATGCTCTGCCCCTCCGGGGCGTCGCTCTGTGACAACCAGAGCCACTCTAGCTCCTGGGGCAGAGGCCAAGGAGCCATCCCCAGCGCCCAGGCCATCTTTGCTCCAATGGAGCCTTGGCTGCGGGAGGGGAAGAGAGAGACAGAGAGGAAGGAGGGGGGGAGGGGTGGAGAAGCAAATGGGCGCTTCTCCTATGTGCCCTGGCCGGGAATCGAACCCGGGTCCCCCGCACGCCAGGCCGACGCTCTACCACTGAGCCAACCGGCCAGGGCCCGGAATTACATTTTAAAATATGTGGCATTCATGGCTCTCTCAGCCAAAAAGGTTCCTGACCCCTGGCTTAGGCCGTGCTTGGCGGGAAGAAGGGCGTGGAAGGTGCAGGGAAGGGTCCCAGGCCTGGGGAAGGAGCCTGAGAACACGGGGATCACGCAGAAGGGAGCCTATAGGGGACGCGTGGGGGAGGGAAGGAGGACAGATAGGCACAGCCAGCCTGCCCCACCTCCCAGGCCCCGGGAATCCCCACGCCCCAGAGGCCCTACCTAGGATCTGGTTGGGGGCACCTGCCCCAGGCTGGACTCACTGGAACCTCAGGGATGAAAGGTTTCTACCCTCTGATACTGATTACATGACCTCGTGTCAACTCAAGGTGGGAATCAGGTCTCCGAATCTCAGGAGATAAGCCCCTGGCTGCCTCCTGAAGCCACGAGCGGCCCTGGGCAGCCCTGGGCAGCCGTCCCCAGGAAAGTTCCTACCCTGGGGAGTGGCTCCGGAGGTGGGAGGGGGAGGGGCACTGCCCGCAGCAGGACCCGCACTGAACTGGTCCAGCCCCTGGGGGTACCCGTGACAATAAATCAACGCTAAAAGGAACCCGAGAGTAGCACCCCCCAGCTCTTGTGCCCCAGACCTGGCTGAACGCAGCTTCCCAGCTGCTTTGCCATTTCGTTTCATTCTCGTGGCCCTGCGAGGTCTGCGTGATTATGAATCCTTGTTTGTAGACGAGTAGGCAGCGCCCAGGGTCACGGAGCATCAGTGTTACTCACAGCACCTGTATTCGGGGCTGGGACACTTTGCCAGAGCATCTGTGACAGCAGAGTCATTCGTGGGGGCGGGGGTCACTGGGTGACCTGAAATGCCCACCAACCAGGCCCAGGCACAGGACGGGACCCCAGCGAAGCAGGCATGGGAGCTGGTGCAAGAAGCGGTCCGAGCCGATGGTCAGGGGAGGATGGGTGCAGCAGGTGCAGACGGGTCCTCTTGATGTGAGGCATGTGTTCAAGAGCTAAGCCCCAGGTGGCACGGGGCGGGGCAGGTTAACACTCCGCTGCTCACATGCTGGAGGGCACCCAGACAGAGCCCAGACCACACTGCCCCGACTCTCAGCACTCCTGCACCCCGGACCTGTTCACAGGGCACCTGCCAGAGCTCCCTCTCCCTCCCCCTTGCTGAGCATGCAGGGGCTCGGGTGGGGAGTGCGGGTCGGGGCTTGGGTGCCACCTCGGTAGTGCCGGTCAGGTCCCGGCTTTGCCCTCCTCAGCGGTCCCACTCCTCCCTCTCTGCTCTGCTTTGTTCTTGCTGGTTCCCACCTCCCTTTCACCTCTGAGAGGTTCTGAGGAGTCCTCGGGGGGCACACGCCACACGGGCGACACGTCATGCCGCTTTGGTCACGGTCACGCAGGGCGCCCTCCCTCCTGTGCCGGAGTCCCACGCTGCCTCTGGACACCACCTACCTGGGGTCCGGCTGGCCCACGGGGGGCTGCTGCCTGGCCCAGGCTGAGCTCCCATCCTGTCTTGGGCTGGGCTGAACTGAACTCGGACTGGATGGAATAAAGGAGCCTGCAGCCTAGATGTCCCCACCCCTGCAGTCGCCCGGGGCCCAGGGCGCTGTGGGAGGGTGGAGGCTGTGGGAGCCGTGGCAACAGCCAGGGGAGGGGTGGTCCCAGAGGACAGAGGGGGTGAGGAGGAGGGTGGCACAGAGGAAGGGTGAAGTGGGGTGCTCTGTGCCCTCGCAGACAGGCCTCCCCTAGAGCCGGTCTCAGCCCCTGTGTTTCCCATCTCTGTCCCGAGCCCAGGGTCGCCTGGCTGTTCCCTGCGTCACCAGGACCCCAAGGGGCAGGAAGCCGGGTGGTTCCTGGCACAGACATTCTGTGGTCTTGGGCCAGTCAGGGCACCATGCCAGGCTCCGTTCCCTTTTCTGTTAAATGGGGCAAGGCGGTGGCAGGCTGAGGAGAAGGTGTGCCCTGGGCATGCCCGCCGGGAGGCAGGGAGACAGCTGCCCGGGTCGGCAGGTGTACCTGCAAACGGGCGCTTCCAGCCCACCTATCCCCCCGCCCCGTGCACCCTGTCATCTTTCTACTTAGACACGCCTGCTTTCCCCGATGACAGGTGCGGACACTGGCTGCCCGGAGTCACACCACTGGAGGCTGCTGGTGCTGGGATTGGAAGCTGCTGTTTCTCTGGCCACCTGCGGCCTGAGTGGAGGAAGGGGTGGCCGGACACCGGCCCGGGTTCAGGGCTGCCCGAACTTGGCCCTGGCCAGAGGAGACCCCAGGGGTCTGACCCACGGGTCCACTCAGCCCACCCTGCTCAGTGCTGTTCTGTGCATCTTGGCCTGATGGGGTTTTGGGAAATCCTCAACCTCCCACGGAGCCCCCCGAGAACTGGTTACGAGTCTGGCCACCTCACTGTCCTAGTGGCTACCCCCAAAGCCTAAGCCCCAATCCCCTAGGCCAGTGGTCCCCAACCTTTTTTGGGCCACGGACCGGTTTAATGTCAGAAAATATTTTCACAGACCGGCCTTTAGGGTGGGATGGATAAATGTATCACGTGACTGAGACAAGTGTCAAGAGTGAGTTTTAGATGGATGTAAGACAGGGAATCTGGTCATTTTTTAAAAATAAAACATCGTTCAGACTTAAATATAAATGAAAGGGAAATAATGTAAGTTATTTATTCTTTCTCTGCGGACAGGTACCAAATGGCCCATGGACCAGGGACCACTGACCTAGGCATGTCTGCCTCCTCACCTTTCCCAGGCTGTGTTGCCTTCCTGCTTTTCTTCTCTCATTGTAGCTGGTCACTTCCTCCTGGAAGCTCTCCTTGACTCCACACTTTCAGCAGATCATCAAAACTGTCCCCATGCCCTGAATTCCACCCCTGGGGCCTACAGGGGCCTCTCAGGTACTTGGCACCAGGCCTGACGGGGCTCCAGACTCCGGCTGTCTTAGAGGTCCAAGAGGATGTCACGTAGTGAGAAGAGCAGAGGCTGGAGGCAGGAGACGGCACCGCAGGACACTTGCCCGGCGGAGTCTGGGGAAGAGACGGCTAGGCTGGCTGTTGGCTTGGCGTCTCCAGGCTGAGGCTGGTGCTCGTTCTGTCGAAGGAAGCTGCTGGGGTCATCACGGAGGCCGCCCAGGAGGAGACCCCCTGTGTCGGCTGTTTCTCCCTCGTTGGGGGGCAGGTCAAGGAGTCCATTCATGCTCCGTGGCTTCGCTGGGGGCTTGGCCAGCTCTGCTGTGCAGGCTGGAGGGGAGCAGTTGGTCCTCCTGGGCCGAGACTCAGGGTGAGGCCAGGTGTCTCAGGGACAGGCCCGGGGCTGGAGAAGGCCTGTGCCTGGCCTCCAGCTAGGACTGTGCCTGGGTTGTACCTGGCCACACTGAGCTGCAGTAACGAACGGTGAGGACCAGGGTCTCTTGGGAGCCCTGACAGCAGGTGCTAAGGACTTAGGAGAACAGATCTGGGAGCTCAGCTACTGCCTGTCCCCCCTCCCTTCCCAGCAGTTTGGGGGGTGGTCCAGGACCAGCCCCACTCCGGGCTCTCAACACGCTGGCCCAGAGCCTGTCCTTGCCTGGTTTGCCTTTTTCCCTGTCCCCACAGCAGGGACACGCCTCAGACCCCCACCCCCTCCACGCTCCTGGCCCTCAGGACGGCTTCCCTCACGTGCCCCCTGCCCTCGAACGGGCATGTCTCGGCCTGGCTGACCCTCAGTCCCGTAGTATCTGTAAGGTGGGCAGAATGCAGAACGGGGCGTCTCTCGTGGGATTTTTATGAAGACGCGATGAGACAAAACATACAAAACATTGGGTGCAGCCTGCCCAGGCGGTGGCGCAGTGGATAGAGCATTGGACTGGGATGCGGAAGACTCAGGTTCAAGACCCCCAAGGTCGCCAGCTTGAGCGCGGGCTCATCTGGTTTGAGCAAAGCTCACCAGCTTGGACCCAAGGTCGCTGGCTTAAGCAAGGGGTCACTTGGTCTGCTGAAGGCCCGTGGTCAAGGCGCATATGAGAAATCAATCAATGAACAACTAAGGTGTTGCCACGAAAAACTGATGATTGATGCTTCTCGTTTCTCTCCGTTCCTGTCTGTCTGTCCCTGTCAATCCCTCTGTCTCTGTAAAAACAAACAAAAAACATTGGGTGCAGAGCACAGAGAGCAAAGCCACTAACTGGAGGTGTTCTCGTCACCTGCTGGCCCTGCGCTGCCCCTCCAAACCTCTGAGGTCCGGCGTGCACTTTCCTGTCTTCCCAAAGGGTTAGTCATGTGCCCCAGGTCGCATAGCTGTGGGTGGCCGAGCGGGGACCCAGCCCCGGCTGTCCAGCACCTTCAGACACAACTCAACCACGATGCCCCGCTCTGCGCGCGCGCTCGCACACGGAGGGCATCTGCGGCCCTCAGCAGAAGGCAGCCTGTTTGCACAGGGCTTTCTGGGCCACCTCTCAAGAGGTCGGAGCCCACGGGCCGCCGAGCACGTCAGTGTGGCTCTGGAACCAGGTGGGTGAGCCCCCTGCCCCAGCACCACTCTCTGTAGCCGAATCCACCCGTTCTCTCCCTGTGGGGTCCCTGGGGCTGGAGCAGATGTTGTGGGAGCACGTGCCGCGTGAGAGGCGCACCCGGCCTGGCCCGGAGCCCGCCGGCCTGTTGGGCGGGAGGACTCGGCAACTCCTCTTTGACATTCCAGGCACATCCCGAGGCTGCGGCAGAGACTGCGTGCTTGGGAGCCTAAGCAGAGACTCCCCCAGCACCTGCTGCGGCACCGTCCGGAGGGGGTGCTGTGAGTGCCCAAGGAACCCCCCACAGCAGCCTACACCCCGCTCTCACGCCTCCCAGGGCTCCCTCCCCACTGCCCGCAAGATCACAGCTCAGATGCACGCGGCTCAGTGCTTTAGCCTCCCTGCAAGCCTCGGTTCCTTTGCCCGAGAGATGGGGGAGAATAATCCCTTCCCTGAGGACGGAGTCAGGCGGCATGTGCGTAGGACAGAGTTTAGCGCGCAGGAGGGAGCCTCCCCAGCTCAGTCGGCCCGTGAGCTCCTGGGAAGCAGGTATGCCTTCAGCTTCCTTTGCAGCCTGTGATGCTGGTGGGTGGATTACCTGGTCACTGTGTTGTATTCCCCACCCAGCAGCTTGTGTTCCTGTCTCTTGGGCTCCCAGGGAGCACACAGGCCGGAAGTTCCATCCCCCTCCTGTTGGAGAAGCCAAGGGTTTTCTGGCAGCGGGGCCTGGAGGCAGGGGGAGGAACAGATGACCCCCCCGACCCTGCTCAGGGCTGTCCTGCTCAGGGCCTAGACAGGCAGGAGGGGAGGTGGGCCTTGTCTGCGCCCGGGCATCCCAGGCTAATGCTGAGTTGAGGCTGGATAATGGCCAAAGGGGTGTGTGTGTGGGGGGGATGCTGTCAAGGTGCCCACTAGCCAGTCCAGAGAAGGACCTCGGCCTCGCACCTTCCCAGAAACTCTTGGCATTAAGCAGCAGTAACCAGCACTGTGGAGAGCAGAGCCAACCCCCTCCTCAGCCCTAATCGAGATGCACAGGGAGGATAGAGAGAGGCCTTCAATGACTTCCACTCAGGTGGGCACCGGGGTTGAAATCTGGGCAGACTCCCTGGAGGAAGGGGCTCTGCGATGGGGAGAGAGAAGGCCTGAGTGAGTCCCACAGAGGGAAGAGGCAGGACGGGGAAGGGCCAGAGGAGATACAGGACACAGGCCCGAGCAGTAGGAGGTTGGTGGGTATGACTAAAGTCCCGCTTCCTGTGGGAACAGACAATCCCAGTGGGAGAGGCTGGACACCAGCTTTGGGGACTGATACAAACCAGGGGCCGTGGCTTCAGGGTCACAGACCCAGGTCCTGCTTCTAGACATGGTGCCCTGACACCTCACCTTTAGCACGAGAGAGACAGCTTCTGGGAGGACAGTTTTGGTCCCACATCTTGCAGAATTCCTGTGTCCCACCCACCTCTAGCCCCAAGAGGGCCTGGTCTGCTGAGCCTCCCCCCTCCCAGAGGTTTCTAGATGCCGCAGGGCACCCCAATTGGAAGGCACTGGAGGGGCCCTCCTTCTGCTCCATTGGGAGAGGTCATCGGGAATAGATTAGAAGACAGGATTCAGGCCACGGGAAGGTTCTGGGATCGATTAGTCAGGTCTGCCATGGGTGGAACATGGGATGAATTAGGTGTGATGGCCATGTGTTTGCAGCCCTTCGTGGTGCAGATGGGGAAACTGAGGCCCAAAGAGTAACTCCCCTCAGACCACGGCAAGCTGGGCCTCTCTGCCTCAGGCCTTCGCTGACTATCCTACTTCCCCCCAGTGGCGATTTTCTTTCGGCAGTTTCCCAGGAACGGGACCGCGGGATTAAAGCTTATGCATATTTTTAGGCTTTTTGACTCAAGGAGCCAAGTGACCTCTAGAAAGTGTCTCCAGGCCCCCCCCCAGCCTTTGATAGGTTGTGAGGCAGTTATGAGGGGAGAAGTCACGCCAGCCACCACACTACCCCCACTCTGGAATCTCAGCTATATCTGCGGCCTGAGCCAAAGACGCCTGGGCCCCCCGCCCCCAGTGACAGAAGGACTCACCTGCACAGACCCACGTCAAGGCCCGTGGCCTCACCCAGCCCCGTCCCTCTGTGGGGACACGGCAGTGCACAGGCCAGCCCTGCCATCCCAGAGTCTCCTGGGGACCCCGCAGGTAGACCAGCCCTCGAAGCCTGATGGGCAGGGTCGGGGGCACCACAGTGGCACTCAGCGCAGCGCAGGGCTGGGGGTTTCCCCGGAAGGGGCAATGCCAGCCGGAGTCAGAGGCCCTAGGTCGGGGACAGAAGGCAGAGTGCGTGTGGCCAGGCCTTGGGGGAGCCCCCCCCCCGATAAAGCACCCTCATTCCATCCCTCCTGCCTAGACAAGGGCTGGGGTTTGGGCAGCTGCTCCCCCACCCCAGGGTGGGCCTCAGTTTTCACACTTAGTAAAACGCGGACCTGGTAGAGGAGTTTGGAGGGCTCGTATGAGCCTTCAGCTTTGAGCAAGGGTCACTCCTGGCCCCAGACACCAGGAGGCAGAATTCTCCTGGGAGGGGCAAGTATGGTCGAAGCCCCAGGCCTCCTCCTGCCCCCACCCCAGCATTCAGAGGTCTACCATCGTCGGAGGAGAGATGCCTGAGACCATGGTCCTTTAGGGCTGACCGCTTCCCCTCTCTCTGCCCCCATCTGTCCCCTGACTGGGCCCTAGGATGGGGCGGGCCAGCACCCTGCTCCTCCACCCCCCTGTGGCTCCAGCCGGGGCACACTCAGCAGCAGCGTGGCTGCTTGGACCGGGCGTGATGGTGCATCTTGGGGCCAGCTCTCCCCTGGTGGTGGAAGCCCTGGGAATCCACCCCCAGCCCAGGGCCAGCGGGGCACTGAGGGGCGGCTGGGAGCTCTGCACCCCGCCCCGGCAGCCTCACCCTCATTAACTGCCTCTCCTACCCTCTCTGGGGCCTGGCGCTCAGACGAGTCCGTCCCACAGCCGGTGAGACAGGTGTCTTTATTACCCCCATCTAGGTGAGGCTCAGAGTGAAAGGATACCCAGCTGAGACCCTGCGAAGTCAGAGGCAGCTGCTGCCCCACAGGCTCGCCCGCTGGGACGCGGCCACGTTCCCCACCCGGCTCTGCTGTTGCCACGGCTTCTGCCCAGCAGAGATCTCTGATCCTGACCACAGCCACGAGGAGGGCATGGGCTCACTGCGTAAAGGCGGCATCGGTGGCCCAGAGAGGGCAGGGCTGGCCCTGGACTACACAGCTCGGAGCCGCCCCCCAGCCCAGGAGTTCTGGGCTCAAGGGGAGGGTGTCCTCGGGTATTGTTGTGTACCCCTCAGAGTGACCCTTCATGGGAAGACAGAGGCTGAGAAAAGAGTGGGGTCCCTCCAGATAGAGGGGGTGACCCTGAGGGGGCCTGTTGGCTAATAGAGGCTGGTGTATTTGGCCGGGCAGGCGTCATAGGACTCAGAATATCTGAATGGGAGCTGCCTCCAAGGAGTCCAGCCAGGGTGCAGTTGGGAAGGCCAAGGTCCAGAGAGAGAGCTGGGACCCCTTCAGGGGCAGAGCTAGAGCCAGAACCCAGCGCCTCAGTCCCCGGCCCCGCCGAGGAACGCCCGAGCCCGCTCTGCCTGACCCTCAGGCCCCAGTAACCTCTGCTTACGACAGGCAGGTGGTGACGGAGCCTGGAGGCTGGGGGCCATGTCACTCCTGACCCCCACCTCACCCTGAGGGCAGCTCCAGTAGGTCATCCAAGAACCCAGTGTCATCGGGCCCAGCTCCTACTTCGCACCCGGGCACCTGAGAGAGCCTCACCTCTCCGCTTCTGGCAGGGCCATGCTTCAGGGGCTGCCTCGGGCTGGAAGGAGGTGGGCACCATGCCCAGAGCTCAGGGCTCGGCTAGCTGCAGCTAGAGGTATAGCAGGGACTCAGCTCTGAACCCGTCCCGGGGGCGCTGGGCTTAAGCGGGCTGGGGGAGGCTTTAGGGACCAGGGATTTTGAGGCCAGGGGTCAGCAAGACAGGCAGCCAGGACAGAAGGGGCCTGTGGCCATGTTTGGGTGGGAGAGTGCCCACCTCTGCTCCTGGCTGCCGGATGTTGCTCAGGCTGAGCCCAGCACCCTTCAGTGGGACAGCAGACCCAACCTCAACCCTACCCCATGCTCCTGGGAGCCCAGACGGGGACGGGGTGCAGAGCAGGCAGGCTCCGGGGAGGGCTGGGCTGGGTATTTCCTGCTGACAGTGCCAGGCTCTTGTCCCCTGAAGGGGTGATTCTTTAGTCTTAGTCAGAGGAAGTGAGGCCAGGCGAACGGGCAATGCGTGTCCAGTGCTGCTGGGCCTGGCGCCCGGGGTCAGGAAGACGGCGGCTGCAGGAACCAGGGACAGGTCCCCTGAGCCATACATGACAGCCAGCCTGTGGCTCAGCACCAGGTGGGTCACCCTCAGACCAGGTCCCACTGGTGATCAGCCCTGCGTCTGGCTGAGTCTCTCCAGTCACTCATCGGCTGCGTGGCTTAGACCGGCCACCTGACCCCGTGAGCGTGACGCGGGAACACTGTGGAACCCGCATGTGCCTGGCCCCCCGTCCCCACCATCAGGAGCCTGGCTTCCCAGTTTGGCCACTCTTGGGGCCAGAGGAACGAGCCCACCAGGGTAGGGTTTATGCTCTTCTTGAGCAGAAGGGGTCACTCAGGCCCCGAGGGCAGGTCTCTAGAGCTGGCTCTGGGAACGGCTGATCCTGCAGATATCCCCAGTGGTCAATCCCAGCTCCTTGGCCTTGGCTGAGCTCCCTGGGGGACCCAGGAGACCGAGCTGCCCACCTGCCCTCCGCTGGGCAGTGATTTATCAACCCTATGGCGGCCTACAGGCCCCGGCTGTGGGGTACCCCCCTCCATGAGGCCCTACCCTGCCCCCTAGCCCCGGCCTCTTGGGTCCTGACATCCAGGTTCCCAGGCTTTTTCCCTGACCCAGCTCTGACCAAGCAGATAGGAGGTACAGTTTCTGTCTAGGCCCCCAGACTGGGACCTCTTCCCTAAGGTCCCACCCTCTCCCTCTTGGGAAACCCTAGCAAACCCTGGCTGAGTGGAGAAGTAGGGAAGCGCGAGGCTCAGGACCCCCGGCCCCTGACGAAAGGAGGCAGGCGGCAGGGCTGCGTGTAGGAAGAGCACCCCCCCGGGTCAGGTCCTGGCCCCCTGGACCTCGGCACAGTCAGACACTCAGGGAGGGCTGAGTCTGGCCCAAGGACAAGCGAAGGTGGCCCTGTGCTCGCTCACAGCATGGACAGCCGCTGGGAGCCGAGGCAAGGAGGGGCCTGGGGAGCACGGACCGAGAAGCCTCCTCGGCTTCCCCCGCCCCTGGGGCCCGATCCCTCTCTGCTCTGCTCCCAGGGGGCCAGCCCTGGCCAGGAGCAGGCACTGGAGCAGAAAGTCTGAGTCCTCAGGGTCGTGAACAGCAATGGAGCCTGGGAGGCCGTCTCACCTGGGCCCTCCCTACACAGACAGGGAGACGGAGGCTACGATGGGGAAGGACCAGGGGCGGAGCCCAGCATCCTCATCCTGGGCCACCTGACCCGGCCCCAGCTGAGCCCGGCGGGCAGGGTGAGGAAGGAGAGGGGGGTCGCGGGGATGCATGTGGCCGGGTCAGATGGGGAGAGGCTGCCGGGCTCCGGCCGGGCTGGGCAGGTGGCCTCTGTGCCCAGGCGGGGCTGGGTGGGGGCTGCTGGGCCCAGGCAGGCGGGCTGTTGATCCAGCCCAACAATGATGAAACGGCCCCTTTGTCCTGCGGCGCCAAAGTTGCTGTGACTGGAGGAGGCGTGACGTGAAAGGGTCATTGTTCCCACTTAGGCAGCCACTCGGGGAGTTGGAGGACCGGCCCAGGGTGGGCTTCGTGCCAGGGCTGCCCGCTGCCTGGGGTGGCCAGAGCGTCCTGGGTTCTTGGCTCCGACCCAGGGCCAATCCCACGCTTCCGGGGCCAGCCTGAGTGCAGGTCCCCACCGCCGGGGCGGCCCCTCCCTCCTGAGCGCTCCAGCCCGGCCCCCTGACATTGCAGAGCATGCACAGGGAGCCCCCAGTGCTGGGCCGGGCTCTGCTCTCGACACACAGGTAAACCACGGAGGCAGGGTGCCTACAAGCATCACAGAGAACCTGGGGGGTAAAGAAGGCGCTTTGTCCTGGGGCAAAGGAATCTGTGGAGGGTGACATGCCCATCCCGAGTCTCCCACCCCGGGAAACTTCCCCCCGCCTCGCAGACTAGGGGACAGAGGCCCAGGGAAGGGAACTGGGTGGCCCCCGGCCACAACCAGGGCCACTAGCCGGTCTGCTGGTACCCAAGCTAGACCTCCGTCCCACAAGTCCACACATCTGCTGGGCCTCCACTCCCTCTGGACACCCGAAGCCCACTCCTTGGCAGCGCCCTCTGCAGCCCCCCCCCCCCCGATCTATTCTCCACTGAGCAGCGCCCCCGAGACCTTTTCCAAACCCAAACCCGATTAGGTCCCCTCCTCGGCTTCCAGCCTGCCATGTCCTCCCATGTCTGGAGAAAGTCCAAGCCACTCAAGAGTCTCCCTCGGCCCTGTGTGGGGACACTGACCACGGAGAAGAGGGTTTTATCTTCCCGGGTCCAGCCTCCACTCCTCTGCTCCATCCAACACGTCCTGCCCGCCCCAGGCTCAGGGCAAGAGTCAGGGGATTGGGCGAAGGTCATCAGCAGTAGTCCATACAGGCCGGAGCTGGAGCCCCTGTCCCCACCCTGGTGGCCTGTATGGTCCCAGTGCTATGGCTGTTCCCCCCTCCCCCAGCCTCTCCACTGCCCCCCCCCCCCCCGGCACCTGGCATCGGGCTCCGCCTGACCCAGGCTAATTACACCCTCCTTCACCCAAAAGGAGGCTCTGGCTCCAGCTCAAGACCTTTTTCCCTGGAGGGATGGAGCTAATTAACCGAGAGGTTTAATTAATCAATTAGCCTGGCCTCCAGACCCCTCCACTTAGCTGTGGCAGTGCAGATATTTATAAACAAGAACTGCCAGACCCTTCTCTGGAACTAGAGGGAGAGGCAGGCGGTCATGGTGGGCACGCAGGCGGTGAGAACGGGCAGCAGAGGCATCAGACCCAGTCAGTGGGCAGCGATGGCAGCCCCCCTGGGCACCACCAAGGCCTGAGCAGGTGCAGAGACAGCAGCACCTGGACATGTGAGAGTATACACAGCGAGGCACGTGCTCCAGGACACACACAACACCTCCACGTGCACAGGGCACAGGTCTGACATCCAGAGCTGGGCAAGTGCCCAGAGGGGGCCTAGACAGAGGCCAGAGGGCGGATGATGCCCAGCTGGGCCCAGCAGCCTAGCCAGCAAGGTCTCCAGGGGATGGGTCTGTACAGAGAGCTACGTGAGTCAGAGAAGGCACCAGAGCCCCAGCTGGGGGAGGAGGATGGGAAGGCTTCTTGGAGGAAGAAGCATTTGTGCTAGACAGAGATAGCCACTTGAAGGAGATGGTAGATGATGCGGAGAATTCCAGGGGAAGGAAGTATCTTGTGCAAAGGCCTGGTGGCAGGAACAGCAGGAGGTTCTTCACTGAAAGATACCCCCTTTCTCTGCGAAGCCTCCCAGACCCCCTTACCTGTTAGAATGGGGGTCCCGGAGTCCCTGCCCCTCTAGCCTGCATACTCCAGGAGAGCGCTGACTCAACACTCCCTCCCAAATACCCCCGTCCCGCAAGCAAGCTGCTGCCAGACCTCTGCCTCCTTGTTCAGCCTAGAGACCGCTCAGGCACAGCCGTATCCCTTCAGAAAAGGGGCTGTAACTCCCCCCCTCAAGGAGCCCAGGTGGTGTCAGGATTGGGAGGAGTCAAAGGCTCGGAGTCCCCAAACCGTCCTCCGCCCCCAGGCGCCCAGGCTGCGGCAGTGAGCAGAGAGCATAGGCCTGCCGGCTGGCGGCAGTGAGCTGAGAATGCAGGCTGTCCGGCCGGTGGCAGCCAGACCCGAGCCAGGTCCCAGTCCTGCGCCTTCCTATCTTCCCTGCCCTCCCCGTCTGCTCATCAGGGATAACCCAGCACCTTCCTCCCAGGCTGCTGGGAGGGTTAAATGGGTTTCTCACTTCAAGCCAGCAGGACACGCTGGCCCGGAGCTAGAGCCCTGTTGATGTGTTATTATGGTTACTCTTACTGCAATTCGTGTTGCCAGAGGGCCAGATAGGTCAGCACAACTCCCAGGCAGGGCAGCCAGGAGGGGCGTCTCCGTATGGGCTCCAATAACAGCCACGTGTGAAGACCAAGGACCCTGCTTCTCTGACAGAAACCAAGGGGCAAGAGGGAGCCCTGGTGTTCGCCCTGGAAACACCACCTCTGGGCATGAGGCCCCTGGAAAGAGCCTGAAACACAAAAAGCACTACGCCCAGAGTCCCCGACCAGGGGCAGCAGTGGGTCGGTGAAGAACCCGGACAACCTGCCTGCCGGCGACCAGGGAGGGACCGTGCTGTCCAGGGGCCTGGCTCGAGGATCTGAGGAGTGTGACGGGGCCTCGGCTGCCACCGGCTCCCACCAGGAGCACCCTCCCCCGCCCCTGGGCAAGCCTCCGTTTGGGGCTCACCTCAGGGCACTCTGCAAGATGGGCAGGTCTCATGGCGGCTGAGGGGCCTGTGTGGAAGGCTGAGCAAAGGCACGGGGAGGGAGCCCACGGAGCCAGGCCCCCTCAGGCAGCCCCGGGAGGACACCTAGGATCCCCCCTCAGAGCACCTCCAGACAGCCAGCAGCAGGGAGGCGGGACCATGCCATTGTGACCAGGGCTCACCCGGGGGCCCCCTGGTTTGTCAGCATTCTGAATGTCTCAGGACCAAGGAACCTTGTAGGGGAGCTCCCTGGGCAGGGGGGAAGGGCAGGGGGATGCCAGGGTCCAGTGTTCTCAAGGGGCTGCAGCCAGGGGGTCTGCTGGGGCAGAGAGGGGCCGGGCCCACCCTCCCCAGCCAGGACTCTAGCTCCCTCCCTGCAAGCTGGCACTGCCTCCTGGGTGATTCCTGATGGCAGGCTGTCCGTCCAGCCCTTGGGACAGAATCAAACCCCGATTCTGGCCCTGGCCGGTTGGCTCAGTGGTAGAGCGTTGGCCTGGCGTGCAGAAGTCCCGGGTTCGATTCCCAGCCAGGGCACACAGGAGAAGCGCCCATCTGCTTCTCCACCCCTCCCCCTCTCCTTCCTCTCTGTCTCTCTCTTCCCCTCCCGCAGCGAGGTCCATTGGAGCAAAGATGGCCCGGGCGCTGGGGATGGCTCCTTGGCCTCTGCCCCAGGCGCTAGAGTGGCTCTGGTCGCCGCAGAGCGACACCCCGGAGGGGCAGAGCATCGCCTCCTGGTGGGCGTGCCGGGTGGATCCCGGTCGGGCGCATGCGGGAGTCTGTCTGACTGTCTCTCCCCGTTTCTAGCTTCAGAAAAATACAAAAAAATATAAAAAATAAAAAAATTTTAAAATCCCGATTCTGAGGGCCGAGTCCCTCAGGGTCATTTCTGTCATTTCTTGCCTGTGCAAATGCACCAGTGGTGCCCTCAGCAGGGGCAGATCACCAGGACTGACCTGCCTGAGGCCTCTCTCTGCTGGAAGGAAGGCACTTCGTCCTGCTCTCCCCTCTCGGAGCCAGGCGTCGTATCCCCACCGTACAGACGAGAAAACAGGCCCGGAGAGCACACGCCAGGGCTGGGCTGTCCTGGGAGTGAGTCTCCAGGACCAGGGAAGACCACGGTGGCCCCTGCTTCTCGGTGGGTGTCCGGCGTGTGGGTGCACAGTGCTGGGAAGGCAGAGGAGTGGGGACACCCTCTGCAGTGGCTGGGGCTCCACCGTGGACCCACGCATATCCTGGCTAAGACTCACCCTTCTACTCAACACGGTGGCTGGCACTCGCGCTGTGGAGATGGAGTCAGACAAGTTGGGCCCCTCTGCTCACACCAGCAGGCTCTGGTCCCGCTGGTCCTCCTCTCGCCCTTTCCTGCCGTGCCGCAGAGGCCCAGCGCCCATCGTCCAACCTGAACGACCACCGTCCCAGCCTCCTCACTGTCCCCTGTCCTGCACACAGACCCCTCAGGCTATTCTCCACGTAGCAGCAGGGGACCTTTCCTGGCAGGCCTGGGCTTAAAGCTCTGGCAGGGCCCTGCTGCCCCCTGGGCTACCGCCTGGTTCTCCCTGGTACGTCCAGCCCCAGAGCAGGGGCTGCAGCTGCTCCTCTGCCTGCCGCAGGGGTGGAAGGAGCCAGGTCAGAGGAGGAGGCGTGGGTGTAGAGGGGCCGGTGGAGAGTCTTCGGGAAGCTGCAGGGTGGGTACCGGCCCCTGCAGGTGTGCGGTGGGCAGCCCTGGGGAAGGGGCTGGCTGCCTAGGTAAAGGGGCTTCTGCCAGGGGCTGGAGCCCCTGTACCCATTGGGGCTCATCTCAGCCAGCCAGAGACAACGGGCGGCCGCGGAGGCCTTATCTTACCCCTGGAGAGTTGCTAATGATGGTCTTTAATGGCCATGCCCGGGAAGAGATGACCTCACTCAGGCCGCGCCCCAGTGACAGGAGGCCGGAGTCAGAGGCAGGCGGCTCTTCCATCACTGTGAGGCCTGCGCGGGCTTGTGCTGAGAAACGAGGGGCTGCGTGTGTGTGTGTGTGTGTGTGTGTGTGTCCGTGTGTGTGTGTGTCCGTGTGTGTGTGTGTGTGTCCGTGTGTGTGTGTGTGTCCGTGTGTGTGTGCGTGCGTGTCCGTGTGTGTGTGTGTGTCCGTGTGTGTGTGTGTGTGTGTCCGTGTGTGTGTGTGTGTCCGTGTGTGTGTGCGTGCGTGTCCGTGTGTGTGTGTGTGTGTGTGCATGTCCGTGTGTGTGTGTGTCCGTGTGTGCGTGTGTGTGTCTGTGTGTGTGTGTCCGTGTGTGTGTGCGTGTGTGTGTGTGTCCGTGTGTGTGTCTGTGTGTGTGTGTGTGTGTGTGTGTCCGTGTGTGTGTCGGGTCCGTCACAGGGAGAAGGCTCCCAGCCCGACGGAGGAGGCGGGATCTGGACGGAAGGGCCAGGCAGCACTGTGGGGAGGCCTCCCCTGCACCCCTGCTCTCTCTGTGACACCCCATCTGAGCCTCGTTCTCCCATTGGCTGGGGGCTGGGGGAACAGGAGGCTGCAGCAGCCTCCCCGGGCCCTCAGGTCTGCTGGGTACCAGGAGTCAGAGGGGACTAACCCCGAGAGGCCTCTGGGAGGAGGGGAGAGGGCTGTGTGCCCGGACGACGTCCAGAACAAGCAGGGGAAACGTGTCCAAGGTCCGACTAGACACCCTCCTGCCACCCAGGCTCCTGCGGTGCCCAGAAGTGGACATGTCAGCATCCTCCCTCCAGACATACCTGGTTCCTCATCTGGCTCTCTGGCTTCTGTTAAGGGTTTGGGTTGGGGGGGGGTGGGGGCTGGTGCTGCCAGCCACGTCCACACTGACACAGAGGGCAGCCCAGTGCCAACGGGGTTGGGGGCAGGCCGGGGTGTGCCAGACAGCGATGGCAGCAGGGGAGCGGCTGGTGGCGTCGTGGGCTTGCGGCCCCCCCCCCCCCCCGCCCCATTCATGAGAGATGACTATGTGTGCGCTCCGGGGAGGGGCCGCAGCGGGGTGGCTCTCCTGAGGACTGCCTCCCTCCACCAGGCTCCGAGCGGACCCACCCTGAGGAAACGTCCACATCTTTGTGGTTTCCCTGCCCGACCGCCGGCCAGGTGACTGACTGCTCCACAGGGCTACATACAAGTCCTTTCTTGTGTCTGGCCTTAGTCACGGCTGCTGGAGCACCTGATCCATTTATCAGAGGACAAGTGAGGGCCCTATTATCCCGCCACTCAGCCTGACATCACCGAACTTCCCTCGGGCATGTTCCCACTCCCGCCGCCGACCGCCCAGCCGGCACCGGAAACGGCTGCGGGAGGACCGTGAGAGCCGGAGAGCAGCTCAGTCCTCCTCCTGCGAGGGTGCTAAGAGGCGGCTGAGAAACGGACGACAAGGTGTCTGGGAACTGGGCTGAGATGGAGACAGAAACAAGGACCCAGACGGAGGCAAAGGGTCAGGAAGGCCAGGAGGAGAGAAACGGGACTCAAGCCCCCGGGACAGCCAGTTCCGCCCCAGGAAGCTGGTGTCCCCGGGAGCTCAGGGGGTGCAGGCACAGAGGGCCTCAGGCGAAGGAGGCCTGGCCCACGGGGACACAGCTGAACAGGGACAGGCAGAGTCACCAGCTCTGAGTGGACCGTGAGCCGGTCGGAGGGCCACGAATGAAGAACCTGGGACCCAGGGTGGAAACAGCAGTCCAGAGGAAGCACGGCCTAGCCCACGGTCACAGAGAGGACCTAAGGTCGCAGAAGGAGCCACCAGCCATGACCTGACCCCGTTTCCCCCCGAAGGGAATCCCAGCCAGGCCCAGGGCTAAGGTGCAAATTTCCACAGAGGAGGACACAGAGGGGCAGAGGCCATCCGGCCTGGAGAGGACCCGGTGGGGGTAGCCTCTCTCCTGAGGGCTGCCTCCCTCCGTCCTGTGCTCGGGCATGCTGGCACTGCCAGGCACTTACTCAGCCTGTCGAGGGCCCGGCCCCCAGCCAGGCACCCGCCCGCGGGCTTCCCCAGCCCCGGCGGAGGGCAGCAAGAGGGAACAAAAGCCCAGTCTCTGCCCGCTCGCGCTCCCGCCCGCTCGCCCGCCCTGGCACAGAAGGGCCAGGGCCCTGAGAAAGCCCAAGAGCCCAAGTAGCACCCACCCCTTTGCCAGGGCCTGTGTTCCCCCATTCTAAGCGGGAGCGGTGAGGAGCCGACAGCCGTTCAGCTGGGACTCTTTGCTTACAGAACCCGCCCTTGACCCCTCACATGCTTGAAGGTGTGACAGTTCTGGTCAGGGGTCACTCCAGGCAGACACGGAGCAGGGACAGAGAAGGGAGAGCCTGGGCAGCTCAAGTGGGAGAGTCCTTGGGAAGGGGCTGGGTTGCCCTCACTCTTCCGACTCTGCCTCCCTCCCTCCCTCCCCGCTTATCAGGGGCCGGTCCACTGCTGGCCACGGGGAAGGGGTCCAGTGAGACGAGAGGCAGAGCCGGGAAAACCGAGTCATCACCTGGACTCTGACGGGCCCCTCAGTCAGCTGGAGATGGAGACATAGCTCCTCTGAAACCTCCACCTCCACATCTGTGAAACGGGCTGTCACCCACTGGGGGCCTCACCCCCCCCCCCCCGGGCCATGGCCACCATCCTCCAGGGCCCTGCCCTGCTCCCTGCTCCCTGCCAGGGCCTGGCCTCAAGCCCTCAGAGGGCCCGGCACACACGGCCAATCCTCCCTGGGCCCAAGCCCAGACCAGGAACTGAACAAAAAGGGCCCTTGGGAGCTGGGTGTGACCGGCCCACTCGACAGGTGGAAACAGACTCATGGAGGCTTAGAGTGGCGGCTCCTCTCGGCTGTGGGCACCCCTGATCAGTCAAAGCCAGTGCTCAGGGGGCCCCAGCCACCACCTCACCCAGAACAGGTGCTGGGATGCCAGCTACAGCACCCCCGGGGCCCCCTGCCCTTCTCAGACACCACGACTTATTTTAAAGAAAAAATAATATTTATTTGCAATATAAACAAAGTCCCGTTGCTGGTTCGGGATATATATATGTATGTGTGTATATATACGCAGGGTCACAAATTTTCCTTCATAAGGTCATAAAGCAAAACTGGCCACCCTCTTGGCATACTCTCATTTACACAAATCTGATGCATCTTCCTGGGTTTTTCTTTTTAAAAGTAAAAAAGAGAGAGAAAGAGAACCATGTACAGCACGGAAGCTTTGTGTCAATTTCTCAACTGTGGCAAGATTTGAATCCGCTGCCTTGAAGAATCCCTGAAAACCACCCGTGAGGTAAGATGCGGCCGGGCGCGGGCCGTGGGCTTGCTGGCCGGCTGGCAGGTTTGCTCAGGGGCCCTCCCGGCCGCGGCCCCGCCGGCCCCCGCGCCATCCTGACGCCAGGTAGAGCGGAGGCTGGAGGAGGAACAGAAACGGAGGAGGCTAACGGAATCCGTGGCTTTGTTCTGTGGGTGCTGGGGGTTGGGTGCGGGGGACCGAGCCTGGCGCCCTTTCCGCTTGTCCATCCTCGTCTCCTCTGTACCTTCCCGGGACTGAGACGGGGCAGGGGCGAGGTTCCCGGTGGTTGAAGGCATGGGCAAGACGGGCGCTGGGCAGGCTCCCCCAGGACAAGGGGGCTGGGAGCAGCTGCGAAAGGAAAGCGACCCCCAGGGCGAGGGACAGGAACGTGGCCGGCAGGGCTGGGCCCCACCACAGAAGCTTCCCCCGGCCTCGGGGCCGCCACTCAGTTACAAACAGAGAGAGACACACACACACAAAGTAGTGGGTATGTATAACATAGGGCCCAGGGCCCAGGCCCTCCTCGGGGCTGAGCCCAGAGGGCTAATGCTACTGCTTGATAGTCCCCTGGCCCCTGCCAGCAGGACAGCCGCGGGGCCTCCAGTCTCCTGGCTCGGGGAGCCTGCAGGGGCTAATGGAGGGGTGGTCGAGAGGGCAGAGATGCACAAACGACCCACCCAGCCCGCCCACCACCACCCGCACCTGTCGTCACAGACCCTGGCAGGGCCGCGCCAGGCCGGGCCGGGCCGGGAGCTGTGGGCACGACTGGGGTCCAATGCCGACAGCAACACACCACCCTTTCGAGAAGGGCCTGCGGCAGAAACAGACGCTTCACGTATTTGCAAAATGCATTTGGTCAAGATCAACGTGGGGTTTGTCTCTTCCATTAAAAAATAAAAGAAGAAAATTAAAAAAACCCAATCATTGCTTTTTGAAATAGAGAAACAAAATGGAGAACACTTCTCTCTCTCTCTCGCAGGATGAAATACTGGTTTGTACAATCCACCGTGGTGTGTCGCCGGGAAGTAACACTTTTCCTTAAGAAAAGGGAAACTCGAGAAGACGGTGCACACTCTGCGCTCCGCTCCGCTCCGGGGAGCTTGGATTTACCTAGCGGAAGTAAAAAGTAAACGCGGGTCTGTGGATGTCTTTAAAAAAAATAATGCCAGGCCGGCTGGGCCATCAGCAGGAAGAGGTGTTCTGGGGGCAGGATGAGGCCTCGGTTGGCTCCCGAAGCCCCGGGTCCACGCGCCGGGGCCCCTGGGAAGCCGTGCCCAGGGAGGCCGTGCCGCAGGCTCCCCGCCCCAGGACGGTGGGGGAGCCCAGCGCGCGTCTGGCTGTGCCTCCAGGCGCAGGCACCGTCTGGATGCCTCAGGCTCCCGGCACCCTGCCCGCCTGTGCCCCCGGCCTCACGTGGACTCCAGCGTGTTGAGTGGGAACAGGTTGTGGTTGGTGGGGGTGGAGAAGTAGAGCTGCTCGCCGGGGGTGCGGTTGTCGCACGGGCTGCTCAGCCCCAGCGTCCGCTCGAAGTCCAGCAGCTGCCCCATGAAGTTGAAGTTGGGTGAGATGTTGGACTTTTTCCTCTTGACAAAGTCATAGGCATCGTTGAGTGACAGGTTCATCTTCTGCATCAGGTAGGCCACCGTGACCGTCACCGAGCGGCTGATGCCTGCCAGGCAGTGCACCAGGACCCCACACTTCTTGGAGCGGGCCTCGTCTGAAACACACGGGCATGGGTCAGGGCGGCGTCTCCTCCGAGAAGCCACAGGGAGGACTGGGACCGCGAGGGTGGCACGGTCGCTGGCTGGTGCTGCCTCACTCTTGAGACCGCATAAAATCCCACAGGGGTGGGCCAGCCACGTGGGGACGAGGTCAAGAGCATGACTACGGAGAGGGCTCTGCCACGCGTTAGTGCCGAGTCGCCGGACATCTCTGTGCCTCGACTTGCTCATCTATAGAATGGGGCCCCTTAGTAACAGTGCTAGCAGTTATAAGGATCTGAGCGACCGTGACGACTGTAAGCATGGCTAGTCCCACGGCTGCTCCAGGGGTGTGTACAGGTGAGCGAGGGCGTCACCTACACCCTCTCAGGCTGTCTGTACCATGGCTAGTAAGCTAGTCTTTTTTTTTTTTTTTTTTTTTTTTACAGAGACACAGAGAGAGAGAGAGAGAGAGAGAGAGAGAGAGAGAGAGAGAGAGAGAGACGAATAGACAGGGACAGACAGATAGGAAGAGAGAGATGAGAAGCATCAATCATTAGTTTTTTTGTTGCGACACCTTAGTTGTTCATTGATTGCTTTCTCATATGTGCCTTGACTGCGGGCCTTCAGCAGACCGAGTAACCCCTTGCTCGAGCCAGCGACCTTGGGTCAAGCTGGTAAGCTTTTGCTCAAACCAGATGAGCCCGCGCTCAAGCTGGTGACCTCGGGGTCTCGAACCTGGGACCTCTGCATCCCAGTCCTACGCTCTATCCACTGCGCCACCACCTGGTCAGGCTAAGCTAGTCTTTTCAAACATTTATTTAATGATTTTAGAGAGGGAGGAAGGGGGAGGGGGAGACACACACACACACACACACACACACACACACACAGAAACATCGATCTGCCCCTGTATGTGCCCTGACTGGGAATTGAACCGGCAACCTCTGCATTGGGAGGACGTTCCAACCAACCAAGTTATCTGGTCAGGGCTAGTCAACCAGTGGTCCCCAACCCCCGGCCGCGGACCAGTACCGGTCCGTGGGCCATTTGGTACCGGTCCGCAGAGAAAGAATAAATAACTTACATTATTTCCATTTTATTTATATTTAAGTCTGAACGATGTTTTATTTTTAAAAAATGACCAGATTCCCTCTGTTACATCCGTCTAAGACTCACTCTTGACGCTTGTCTTATAAGTTCGACAATTATATTTAAAAATACCACAGTTTTTACGCCGGTCTCATAATTTTATTTTGTGCATTTATCCATCCCACCCTAAAGGCCAGTCCGTGAAAATATTTTCTGAGATTAAACTGGTCCATGGGCCAAAAAAGGTTGAGGACCACTGTAGTAAATCAATTTTATAAATGAAGAGACAGACCCAGAGACAAAGTGACAAGCCCAAGGCCACACAGAGGATCTTCCTAAGTCATAGCAGCCGCCACGGCCTGCTCATGACCTGGGGCGGTGCTGAGCTTGTCCTGGTGCACCCCACCATGGGCGCCTCCCTCCGCAAGGGAATCGGGGCCCTGACCCCACGCTTGGCTCTGCCCGGCCCAGCCAGGTAGGGCTACCTAACAACCCCACTTACTAGACTCCCCGCAGCGGGCCCACAGGCCAGTGACACCTCCTTTCACAGCCAGCCAGGTTCTGTCACCCCTTCCCTGCCCCCATCATCCCTGTGCCACTCTCAGGCTCTCTGCCTCACACACAGTAGGAGCTCGATCAATGCTGGTCAGCTCGGTCCTACAATCTTTCCTCCCCTGGATCCGAGGGCAGCTGCCCCTCTCTGTGTCATAGCTGCATCAGGCACATAGATGAACAACAAGAGGCAGCCACGGGCCCTTAAGGTCCCCGCCTCTGCCTGTGAGCCACCGGGAACCAGGCACACAGTTGGCGCTCGATCAGTGCACTTCTACATGACGACCCACGGGTTCCCAGACTTGTTCCTCACCTGGTGCTCACTGCCTGCATCCTGCCAGGCTTCCCCACCCCACCCCCACTGGACAGGACCCAGGGCTAAGCACGCAGTAGGTGCCTAATCCAGACTCAGGGACGAACTGGGGGTGAGACTGGCAGGAAGAGAGACAGAGGCTGCGATGTGGGGCCTAAGGGGGTGGTGAAGATGAGCCTCCGAGGGGGACGCACTAGGATATGGGCGGCGCCCGGCCCCCAGGCCCCCTCCTCTGTGACCCTAAGTGAAACTGCTTCTGCTGGCTTTCCGTTCAGCCCTCTCAGGGGTGTGGCTGTGCTGGGGGGTGGGGAGTGGGGGGGAAAGGCCGGTGCTGGATCCTGTCCCACTGTGTCCTGTGATGCTTGGGCCTCAATTCCTACACTTGTCAAATGGGGGGAAAATGTCTCCCCCACCAACCCTTACACCCTGTTCTGCCCCTCTCCCCGGATGCAGATGTGCCTTCAAGAAGGATCAAGGTACCCACAAGCCAGGCTCAGCCCTGGGGAAGCCGTGGTGCGCCTCCAGCCCTGTCCCTCCCTGGGGGAGAGCGGAACGAGGAGCTGAGGCAGCGGCAGCCCAGTGGGCCGGGTCCTCCCTGCCAGAGCAGAGGAGCTCCCCTCCCGGCAGCCCCGGCCCCTCCCCCAGGCCTCTGCTTCCTTCCTTCCTCCCTCCCAGCCAGGCACCTAGTTTTGGTTCCCAGTAAGCGGATGAGGCGGGGAAGCCTCCCACTTCCTGTTATTAAAGTGAGCCCAGCCCAGCTGACACAGAACGCCCTCCACCGGACACAGCCGCGGGCAGGAGAAGCTGGTTCTGGCCACCTCCTCCCTTCCACAGGAGTGGGGCAGAGACACTGGGTCCCCAGGCTCAGGGAATGCAGGGTTTCCACTCATCCTGTGTCCCTTCCCCACACCCTTGGGGACAGGGGAGGCCAGGGAAGATGGCCTGTGGTCCAGCAGCCTCCAGCTGGCCAAGGAGGAAGCAGGATGGGGGGTCAGCGATCAGGTGACTCATGGAGCCCAAGTCAGCTGAGGCTGGAATATAGGGGCTCAGAGAGCTCTGGGCCTGACAGCAAGAACACACTGCTCTGGGGGAGGCCTCCCTTGGTCTCCCCCACATGCTCTCGACACCCTCTATGCTCCAAACGAGCACCACCAGCTATGGGGAGCACCTGGGCCCCACCAAGGAACTCTGGGTCCCCACGTTTTAACAGCTGCCTGTCCTGGAAACACCTCTGGCTCCAGACCACTCTTCAGCCCCCGTGGGTACAAAGTAAAACCCAAAGAGGCACCGCGACAGCCCCATCCTGGAGGGACACGCGTGCCGAGGCACCGCGACAGCCCCATCCTGGAGGGACACGCGTGCCGAGGCACCGCGACGGCCCCATCCTGGAGGGACACGCGTGCCGAGGCGTGACGCAGAGCCCGCGAGACCCGAGGGCGGCCCGAGAGCTGAGATGTTTCAGTCTGCTCAGCCTGAGACAGCAGACGCCATGAGGTGCCCAGGACTCAGGGGGCTGCTCAGACCTTGAGAGCCTCAGTGACTCACAGCAGGCATGGGTACACCCATGAGCACACGCTGGCACATGCAGGCCACACGCAGGCCTCAACAGGCCCAGAGGTACCCAGTCAGGCGCGGGCGACACCCAGAGTCCCTTACACACCTTGACGCGCCCGCCCGCCCGCCCACCCACCCTGCCCAGAACGTGGCCACACCTACCGATGAAGCTGATGGCCTCGGGGAAGAACTGGGAGAGGTTCTGGCTCCAGTGGTCGGAGATGGGGATCTGCTTGTAGGTGAACTCGCCGCCATGCTCGAAGGCGTTGGGCAGGTTGGGCGTGACGTTGAGGATGTACTTGATGCCGTACTTGCCAAGCACGTCCAGGTTGGTGGAGTCCTTGGCGCAGCCGAGGTAGAGGTAGGGCAGGATCTGGACGGGGAAGGCCGGCTGGCTAGATGGCACAGGGCTGCCCTCTGACTCGGTGGCACTGCTGGGCAGCTCTCGGTCTGACTCGCCGTCCGAGCAGTCAGAGCTGATGCGCAGGCCCCCCAGGCCCAGCACTGAGGTGGGCGGCGAGCTACTAGGTGAGGACGAACTGTCCACGTTGGTCTCGCAGTGCTCCGAGTACTCTGTCTGGAACTTGTTGAAACCACCTGTGACCGGGGCAAGACAGGGCCCGGGTGAGAGGCCGTGGATGCCCTGGCCAAGGCCCCCAGCCCCAGTGGGCTGCACAAGACCCACGGTGGCCACGGTTCCCCATGCCAGGCACCATGACAATAGCCAACACAGGCTGTGCAACTACATTACGTATGTACCTTCTCCTGTTTTCTCCACATCTATCCTACAACCCAGTTCACAGATGAGGAAACCGAGGCCCCAGAAGGTGAAGCAACAGGCCTGAGCACCATACCCTCACTTGTAAGGCTCCAGGGTCCCAGCCATACCGCCAGCTTTAGGGCACTTGAGGACAGGCCCTAGCTCAGCCCTCTCCTGCAGCTCCCATGCACACCTGGCACCCACAGGGGCCCAATACTGGCTAAGTGATAAAGGAAAGCAGACCCTGTCTCAGGCCAGCACCTGTGGATTTGCAACCCTCTCTTACAGAAGAGACTGCAGAAGCCATAGCTGTGTCTGGGTCAGAGGCAGCGAGGACCTGATCTCCCAGATTAGGAGCCCAGAGCTTGTCCCCCAACCCCAACCACAGCCAGGGAGGGCAGCGTGACAATATCCGCTGGTCCTTCCCCAAACAGGAGCTGGTTCAGAAAAGAGGTCCCAGCGCCACAGCTCCATGGCCTCCGCATTAGAAAACGAGACATCCCCCCAGCCTTGGACCCACAGAGAGGGAGGACCACTGGGGGCGTTACAGTGACAAGAAATGGGGAGTGCCTTGCAGCTAGACATGGGCCCTGCGCCCGAGGGTGCCGCAGGCCTCCCCTCCCCATCCCGCCTGCCCGCCCCGCTGCCAGCGAGAGGCCATTTTGGAATGTTAATTGGAAACACCGGCTGCAGCCACTAGCGCCCCCCCCCCCCACCCGGCTACTTCCCCCTTCTGCAAACTCCGGGGCAGCAGGCTGGGGACCCTGGAAAACTGGGCCAGGACAAGGGACACTACTCAAAGCCCCACCCGAAATGCCTCCAAGAGGCAGTGATCCCCAAGCGTGAGACACAAGCAGCGACACTCAAGAGTCCCCCAACCCAAACGATCCTTATGCCCTGAGTGTGGGGATGGTGCTCCTGTCTTGACCCTGGCCTCCCAGGGACAAGCATTCCAGGCTAAAGGACCTGTATTTGGGGACCCTGTCGCCTTTGGGGGTCCCAGGAGGGACTCCTCCCTCCTTGGAGGGGCTCAGCTGGAAGTTGGGCGCTGCCGTGACGCCAACAACAGTTATAAAGGAAAGCACAGGAGGGGTAAAGTTTGTTCTCCCCTCTCGAATCATACCCAGAAAGGGGTGTAGAGGAGGCCCCCCACCAGGTTAGACCGCGGGGGCCGGGCTCCCGGGAGGGGCGGATGCGGGCCGGGGGCGACGTGGCGCCCGCTAGGCAAGCTGAGCGCGTGGAGAAAAAGCAGCCTCCGGCGGGGGCGTCAGGGAGCCGCGGGAGAGCTCTAACCCCGGACGGGGGTCTCCGTGCTGCCCTCACCTTGGAGGTAGTAGGCCTGGCAGCCGTCGTCGCGCAGCTTTTGCAGGAGCAGGCCAAGCACCGAGGCGGGAGCACCGGGCTCCGGTTGCCACTCGGCCGTGGCCTCGTCGTAGAGCAGCACGGTGGCCGCCTTGCAGCGCGTGGCGAAGCGCTCCTTGTCGGCATGGTTAGGGATGATGGAGCGAATGGGCAGGTTGCCCTTGCGCAGGCGGCGCAGCATGAGGCCCGGGATCGCCAGGTTGATGGCCGTCTCGATATGCGACGACTCGAAGAGCTCGTGCGGCCGGCAGTCAAGCAGCAGTAGCGACGCGCCGCCGCGCGCCTCCAGCTCCTCCTGCAGCCACTCGGCGCTCTTGCATGGCATGGCCCCCGCACCCGTCGCCGCGCCCGCTCCGGTGCCCGCGACAGACCCCGCACCGGGCTCCGACCCCGCCCCGGTGCCCCCAGCCGCCGACGTCCCCGAGGCCGACATGTGCGCCCGCGCTGGGGGGCCGCGGAGCTGGTTTTTCATGGGGAGAGCGGGTGGCCCGGGGCCGGGGCCGGGCAGCCCTGCCCAGGGACGGCGCCCCGGCCGCGCGGGCCCCAGCCGCGTCTCCGGGCGCCCGCCTCCCGCCGAGCTGCGCGCCCTCCGCCCCGGCCTCCCGGCCTCCGTCCCGCCCGGCCCTCCGCGCGCGCCGCGGCCTGACAGCCCCAATTAAACCGCGGCTCCGGCGGCCGCGCGCCGAGGCGTCCTCCGGAGGGCGGGGCCGCGGGGCTGGCGCACGGGCTTAAAGGCACCGCACCTCTGCCACCCCTCCCCACGGGGAACGCGGGCGCACTCTCGTCCCCGTGTCCCCGGGCCCGCCCCGGGCCAGCGCTGCCGCTGTTTTGCCTTGCCCGGAACTGGCTATGACCCGCCTAGAGGGCGCGGCCAAGACGCCCTTCTGGGTCCCCTTACACCCGTGCTCCCAACTCTACAGAGCCCTACCGGGAAGGGTTGCCTTGGGGGCGTTCTGCGCCTGGCATCTTCTTCCACATTAAGGAAGCAGAGTTCCCCGGGGATGGGGCAGTCAGGCTGAGCGCACCTCCCGCCTCCCCATCCATTCATCCTCTCAGCGAGTTCATTCAACAAAAGGAAACGGATCGCCTACTGTGTGCCAGGCACTGTACTTAGGCGGTCACCGTTGTACTTGATGGCCACAATCTCGGAGACCTGAGAGAGGCCTCATTCCAGCAAGCCTGATCGAGAATCAGCATCTAGGCAACTGGCCCAAGGCCGCGCCACCCTCCGTGGGCCGGGGCGGGGAAACTCTGGAAAGGACCAGCCTTAGCAAAAGGTAGAAAGCGAGCCCTTTAAGAAAGCTTTCCAAGTGGGGTGGAGACAAGGGGTCCGAGTAAAGCGCCACGTGACTTTTCCACCGGGGCGGGTGGACCAGGGAATCCTCCTTTATAATCCGCTCCCCTCCTCCCTCCTTCCCAATGCACCAATCAACTTTTGCGGTAAGCGGGAGTGCGCCGCACAGATGGCCAATCGCCGCCAGAGGAGAGTGTGAGGATCGGGGAGGAAGGCGGGGTTCGCCGCCGGCTCCGCCCAGCGCGGGAAAGTGGGTGGGGCCTCCGCGAGCACGCCGCACCCGTTCGCCGGCGGGCGGGGCGGAGGAGGTGAATGGAGCCGCAGGTAGCGCTGGAACAAAGCGGCTCCACTCGGGCGGCGCGCGTGCGCAGGGCTCGCCGCTCTTCTACAGAGTTAGGGTTGTCTGCCCGCGGAGGGAGCTCGTGGTTGGATCCCGTGATCCGCCTAGTCCGTCCCCAGCCTTCCAGAAATTGCCCCCTCCTCCTTCGGGCTGACCCCTGCCATTCTGCCCGAGGCTAGTCGGTTTAGGGCTACCTTGCCTCCACCCCCAGTTGGAGGGAGTCGGGGTCAGAGGTGGGGGGCGGTAGCGCTGAGATTTGTCGGAGGAAGGCCTCTGTAACGCAGAGGATTTGAGCTTTCCGCTGACCCGAAGGCACGAAGAGGGACGGCCCTGGATCAGTCCCGCTCCCCCAAGACTTGCCTGAGAAGGATCGTCTCCCTGAAGGGTTTCATCCCGGGTCACTGGCTGTACCGCGAAGAAGGAAGGGGTTGGTCTCTCCCACAGTCACAGCCCCAGAAAGGCCACAGCACTGCAGTCAGAGATGGTTGGTCAGGGTTGTCCTTGGGTTGCTGCTGGGCAGAGCCCTGGGTCCCTGCAGTCCTCCTACTTCCCTGGGGTCCTGGGATCTGTGGAAAGAGCCTCCAGGGCCTGAGAGCCTAGACACAGCTTCTGCCCTGCCACTTGCTGCCCTGTTGTGTGGTTCTCACCTCCCTGGGCCTGTTCTCCAGATGTAGGAGGGCGCTGGCCTGGACAGCACCCTCCCAGTCTGTCACAAAACGATCCGTTTGGAGGCTACACTGAGCAGACCGCGAAGGGGACCTGCTGGCCAGTGAATCGTTCCTCAGGAGCTGGGTGGGAGCTTCTGCTGCAGCAGAAGAGGAGGAACTGGCTGGCCTCTGCTGTCACGAGTGGGGGCACAACTGAAGTGGGAACCTTCCCTGCACCCCCACAGTCCCAGTCCCCCATGCACGAGGAAGAGCCCCTCCGTAGAGAGGGAAGGAGCCCCTGCTTCCCTCGCATTAGCTGGTGACGGCTCCCTGGTTTCCACCTCTGCACTCCTCCAGTGGGGACGTACACCTGGAGAGCCCTGAGGATGTGTGCAGTTGGGAGAACTCCCCAGAGGGTGGGTCATCCTCCAGCAGGGATGTAAAAAGAGGCAGGATTTGGAGAGGTATAGGAGGGGAGCATATAGGGAGGGGGTGACAGTGGGAGCAAAGGGGTGCAGAAGAATTAGCCAGGCCACATGTGGTGCCAGCCCAGAGCCCACATCACCTGGTTCCAGAGTGGAAGCTCTGCCTCTAGCCTTGAACAGCTAGACACAATGTATAAAACGGGTCACAGAGGATTGTCCTTGTGTGTGGGGGGGGAGGGGCAGGGGGGGGGGAGGGGGACACAGAACCCCCTGACTTACAAGGCCTAGAGCACAGCAGGAACTTGACTATGGCCTGACAGCAAGAGGGTACAGGTGTCCCCACCTAGGGCCTCGCCCTTATGTGTGAGCGTGAGCCTTCAAGGATGCTGGGAGAGAGAACCAGGGGCCCTGGCCCTGAATGAGGCTTTGGAATCAAAGACATTCCTTCTTTGCAAGAATGTGGACTTTCCTGCCCTCGGGGTTCAGGCCCTCTTACCTGCAGCCCTCAAGAGAGGTGCCTGCTCATCAGACCCCTTCATACTCCCGCCACCTCTCTCGCCCCTGTTCGGCCAGGGCCAGGCCCAAACCCGGGAGGCGTGTTAGGAGCTGCCCTCCTGTGTGCACATTCCCAGGCCCTACCCCCCACAGTGAAGAGGCATCCCAGCAGGGCAAGGCGTGGCTGTGATGCTGGGATGTCTGATGCGAGCCGAGCGTGTGTGAACGGGTGTGCACCCCCCATACACATGACCCAGAGGCTGTGTCACCAAGAATAGTTTAAGCATCTTAGGAACAGACTTTCCTTTGCCCACTGGTGTCCATGGATTTCTCAGAGATGGGCTGCCATGTTTTATTTATTTATTTGTTTATTTTCAGAGACAGAGACAGAGTCAGAGAGAGGGCTAGCCAGGGACAGACAGACAGGAACAGAGAGATGAGAAGCATCAATCATTAGTTGTTGTTGTGTTGTTGTTTTTTTACAGGGACTGAGTGAGAGTCAGAGAGAGGGATAGATAGGGACAGACAGGAACGGAGAGAGATGAGAAGCATCATTCATCAGTTTTTCATTGCAACACCTTAGTTGTTCATTGATTGCTTTCTCATATGTGCCTTGACCGCGGGCCTTCAGCAGACCGAGTAACCCCTTGCTCGAGCCAGTGACTTTGAGTCCAACCAAGCTGGTGAGCTTTTTGTTTTGCTCAAGCCAGATGAGCCTGCGTTCAACCTGGCGACGTCGGGGTCTCAAACCTGGGTCCTCCGCATCCCAGTCCAATGCTCTATCCATTGCGCCACCGCCTGGTAAAGCAGCTGCCATGTTTTTAATGGCATACAGTACCGGAGAGGGAGGAAGGGAGGTGGGCGGTCAGTTCCTCGCTCTCCTATCGAAGAGGTTAGCACGAAGTTAAGGTAAGCTCCTGTTTGCTTCAAGGAGGGCAGCTTTCCAAAAGGGTTTTATTTCACATCCCGCTGTGAGGGCAGAGCAGGGGCTGGGCCCTTCAGCCTGTGATGCCAGCCTCTGTCCAGGGCAGCTCCACCATGCAGGAGGAGGTGTGCTATCGGAGCCTAGCCTGAGACCCAGACTGGGGGTCACTCTGCTTGCCCCTGAACCTTGGGACACCTTCTTCCTTGTCTCCTGGAGAGGTGCCTGCCTGGGTGGCAGTCAGAACTGGTAGTCTAAGCGAGGCCAGGAGTGGGCTGTGGAAGGCCTGGCAAGTCGCCTGCCCTGAGCAGAACTCCTGGCGGCACACATCCATGCATGTGCACGTGCGCACACACAGAAGGACACACAATACAGGAACACACACACAGACCAAGCTATCTGTCCATATATGCTCACGGGCACATATGTGGGTATACAGAAACACACAGATGCAGACCTGTGTATGAGTGCAGAAATATACAATACATACGTGTACACACATACACTGTTCTGTGCACACACACTAACAGACCCTGTATATCTGGGCACTTGCCACTCTTGCTGAAGGGGTGCCCAGAGAGGGGTTGTCACAAGCAGGTGGAATCCATGCTTCTGTCCCCGAGCCCTCCAGGCCATTGTTGGGATCTAAAGGTGACAAGTTCTGGATGGAATGATGGGAGGCTGCCAGGCCTGGGGTGATGGCGGAATGGCACAGGACAGCTGTTGTCTGGGACACCTCTGGTGCTGGGAGCCCTGTGTCTGTCCATCCTCCCTATGCCCTGCCCAGGTATATGGGGCAGAGAGGGAGGAAGATGGAGCAGGTGGGAGAGGGTCACGCCCAGGAAAATCAGAGAAGACCTGGCAGGTGGCAATCAGGGCTGGGGAGACGGAGGAACTCCCTCCGGCTGCCTGGAGAAGGCAAAGGGGAAGAAGGAAGACAGCTTCCCTTCCGTTTGTATTTGAACCCTTTCTGAGCACCTGCCCCGGGTTAGGGAGTGGACAGGGCAGCAGTGGGACCTCAGAGGGGAATTAGACCGATGTAATTCCCCCCTCTCCCAGCTCCCCACCCAGCAGTGACTGCAGGCCTTTGGCCAACCTCCCCACATGGGTTCCCTGTGGCCACTCTCCCAGCCACGTCCCCAGCCCACTGGGACCAGCCTGAGGGTGGAAAATAGAGAACTAACGTCCACCACTCTGTAATGCGTTGTCCCTGGCAGACATTACTATTCAATCATCGAACTTTGTCTCTTGCTGAGCCATCTGCTGGCTTCAAAACCCTTCTAAGCAGGCAAGACCAGTTGATCGACTATGGTAGACACGGAGATAAAACCTATTTGCTAAAGCCTCAATTCACAGCCAGACAACTATGGCCTCTCTGTCCTCACCCCAGCTTGCTTCCACTCCAACCTCCCCTGCCCCCACATACTTCCTTATTCCCTGCCCCCACCCTCTGAAGTCAGCTTCATCTTCTGAGGGGCCACCACCTCAGGAAGACTGTCCTGCCTGAGCCCCCCCAGAGTTCCCCACCCCTCCTCCTCCCCTCTGGGGCCCCCGTGTGTCACTCTCTACCCACAGAAAGGTAGTTTGGCCTGCAGGGGTCCGGGGTGGGGCAGCAGGCCCTCCTCACGGCCCCACCCACCCTCCCACCCTTCCCCACTCTTGCCAGTGCAGGTTCCCCTGGGAGGGTGGGGGTCAGCTGGCCCGGGCAAGTAAGCCTTTTGAGCTCTGCTCAGAGCCGCCTTGGGGCTGAGGCCAAGCGGGCGGGGCCTGTCCTGGTACGAAGGCCGCTCCCTCTGTGGCAGTGCTCACATCCTCAGCCCTGCCTTCACCCCAGTTTCCCATGTGAGGTGAGGGGAGCCGGCTCGTCTGTTCTACAGATGAGAAAACTGAGGCTGAGGAAGGGAAATGTCTAGCCCAGGGGCCTGGCTCCAGCCCAGACCGGTTACTCACTTACCCACTGGGCCTGGGCTGAGTCATGGTGGCCCAGGTGATGGGAAGGAAACATATAAACACAGGCAAGTGGGAGGAGGGGTCCGGGGGAGGGAGGATGTGCCTGCCTGGGGCACCCAGCTCGGAACTCCCCACCACAGGCTTCGGGCTGCCTAAGCAGGCGCACACCTGACAGTCTCAAATTATGCCCCAGGCTCTGTCTGCATCAGCCCTGGGAGGGCTGTCAACCCACTTGACAGGTGGGGAAACTGAGGTCCATGGTTACAAATCAAGCTGTGGCGGGCCTGGCTGGTTTGCTCAGTGGTAGAGCAAACTGGCCCAGCGTATGGAGGTCCTGGGTTTGATTTCCGGTCAGGGTACACAGGAAAAGCGACCATCTGCTTCTTCACTCCCCCCCTTCTCTCTCTCTCTCTCTCTCTCTCTCTCTTTCTCTCTCTCTTTTCCTCTTCCTCTCCCACAGCCATGGCTCAATTGGTTTGAGCGAATTGGCCTCAGTCACTGAGGATGGCTCCACGGCTTCTGCCTCAGGTGCTAAAAAAAAAAAATGGCTTAATTGCTGAGCAACAGAGCAGCAGCCCCAGATGAGCAGAGCAACACCCAAGAGGGGCTTGCCAGGTGGATCCCGGCGGGGCGTTTGCAGGAGTCTGTCTGTCTGCCTCCCCTCCTCTCACTTAATAAGAACCCACGTCAAGCTGTGGCAGGGGCTGGGCCCCAGACTGAGAGCTGGAGCTCCTCCCCCAGCCCGGAGTTCCCGGCCGCCTCTCTCCAGGCTCCTTCAGGGGGAGGCCCAAGCACGGTCCACAGGGAGGAGCCCCTTGCTCTGCCAGCTGCTCCCCTGTCTGGGGCGGCGGAGCCCACACCTTGGAGGCACGGGCAGCCCCTCACCCCATCCCGAGAGGGGCTACTCAGGCACCGCTCAGGTGCTGTCACGTGCCTGCCCCACACCATGCAGCTGGTCCTTCCCAGGACCCGGTCTCAGTCCATCCTCTCTACCAACACTGCCCAGCCTAGGCCCTCTCCCCTCCCCTGGACCAGCTCTCCAACCTCCTTCCAGCTCACCGCTCCATCCTCACAGCAACCACAGGGATCCCTGCGAAGGAGAAGAGCTGCACCTGGCCCTCCCCTGCTCCTACACCTCCCAGGGTTCCCAGCACAGTCCCCCTCTGTGGCCAGCGTGGCCTTTGGCGATCTGGCCCCGTCCCTCCCCCCCCCCTCCCGGCCTCCCTCCATTGCTCCCCTCCCCCCCCACCTCCCTCCATTGCTCCCCTCCCCCCCTCCCAGCCTCCCTCCATTGCTCCCCTCCCCCCTCCCAGCCTCCCTCCATTGCTCCCCTCCCCCCCTCCCAGCCTCCCTCCATTGCTCCCCTCCCCCCCTCCCAGCCTCCCTCCATTGCTCCCCTCCCCCCCTCCCGGCCTCCCTCCATTGCTCCCCTCCCCCCTCCCGGCCTCCCTCCATTGCTCCCCTCCCCCCCTCCCGGCCTCCCTCCATTGCTCCCCTCCCCCCCCACCTCCCTCCATTGCTCCCCTCCCCCCCCCTCCCGGCCTCCCTCCATTGCTCCCCTCCCCCCACCTCCCTCCATTACTCCCCTCCCCCCCTCCCGGCCTCCCTCCATTGCTCCCCTCCCCTCTCCCCCATTGTCCTGCCTGCTCTCTCTTCAAGGCCTTTGCACTGTTGGTCCCTCTTCTGAAACCTTCCTCGGCCAGCCCTCTCCTTTGACCACCTCTCACTCCTTCCCCCAGATCCACCCGACTTCCGGAGCCCGGAGCCCGAGTGGGCACCTGGGAAGTGGCTGAGCGGGAATGACAGCCCCGGCCTCCTTCTGGACTCCTGTCATCAGCACGTGGTCTTGGGACTGAAAATGCCACTGGCTCTCCCTGACATTTGGGATGCTTCTGGAAGCCTCTCACTCGCATTCCCTCCTTGGGCCTCAGCCTGTCCCGCACGACCTGCCCAGATCCGGCAATGAGATTCCCTGTTGCCAGAGGCCCCCGTCATACCTCTGTGGAGGGAACCCCATTGGCTGGCACCGAGGCTGTGAAGGGCCAGGAGAAGCTGTTCAACAGCCCCTGGAAGCCAGGCAGGCTGGGCCCAATTTCCTTGGGGTTCTGAGGACTGCAGAGAGGGAGAGGACTCAGATAAGCCCAGCAGGGGCCAGTTCCCTGACAACAAGCCACAGGTGGAGGCCAGAGCTCTTCTGACATCCCTGCCCCAGAATGTTTACCTGGGCTATGTCCCCTCCCTTTGGTGACACTGCAGACCTCCTGGGCAGCACCCCACGGACCCAGGCGAGGCTCTGAGGGATGGAAGCCAGGGCTTTGGGGTGCAGAGGTCTTTAGCTGCCTGCCCATCTGGCCGCCAGGTCACCCTGGGCCTCCTGCTCCAAGCCTCCGACCCTGCTGAGGCTGCCTGCATCAGGGAGGGCTGGACCCCTGGTGGCTGGAGCAGTGGGGGGGAGGCAGGAGAGCAACTCCAGCTGTGACCAGCCAGGGGCAAGGAAGGAGCAGTGGTGAGGTCCTGGGAGGGGGCCCTGGCTCTGTCTCTGCCTAACAAGCGTATGGATTTCTGGATCTGGAGGGCCAGCAGTGGCAAGCTCCTGACAGTAAAGCCAGTCCAACCTGTGAGGCGGGGAGTTCCCTGGGCACTTGGCGAGCGGATGTGCCCCGGGCCTGGGCTGGGTCTGCTCTGGGTGGGCCAAGAGGTGGGAGCTGCTAGGTCTCTGTAGCTGCCAGGCCTAATTGCCTCATTAGCATCTGCCTGCTGCCCCGGCCTGTCCCATCCTCTCCCCACTGCCCACACAGCCCTGTTTTTCAGGAATACCTCCTACAAGAAGACAGAGGCATTGATAGTGACCATGCTGAGGCTGGGGACATGTCCTGGGAGCCAGCTGGCCTGGTCCAGGCATGAGATGGCACCCAGCCCCCCTCCCAGGTTTCCTGCTCGGTCTCAGCCCACACGAAGTCCTCTGTCCAGCACCTGCCCGGAGCCGGAGGCATGGCCTTTCCAGTACCAGGGAGCAGTCTGAGGGACTCTCCTTCCTGGGCTGGCCCCACCCAGCCTTATCCTGCCACAGGGGCACGTGCTTCCCCAGACAAGGGTCTGCTGGGGGAGCGGAGGGGTCCAGTGAACTGTGACTCTCAGGGCTCCTGCCAGTAGGGACAGCGTGGACGAGGCAGGGGTCAGCTCTGCCTGAGGACCCCGCCCACTTCCCCGGCTCATGCGGTTTCCCATCAGAAGGTAGCACTGCCCTGTCCCCGCTCTCCAGAGGGGACAGCCTCTGGCCTGAGCCTTAGGCAGTCAGAACCCAGGGCTGCTGGGAGCGAGCTGCTGAAAGGACAGTTTGGCCGGAGCTGGAGCCGCCCCTAGAAATCTTCCCAGGACCCCCGTCAGCTTCCCCAGAACCAGCAGGCCTGGCCCACGGACTCAGGCTGGTGAGCTGTCCGGATTCCCAGGCCGTGGCACTACCAGACTGGGAGCCCCAACCGAGCTGGGGACAGTCTGCTGCCTGCTACAGAATTAGGGGGCACCTGGAGGTGCCTCAGCCTCTCCATCTACAAAGTGGGGCGATGACTTCTGTCTACCTAACGCCCAGAGGTGCAGGGCAGCCAGGCAGGTTCTACATTGGGACTGTGGGGGGGGGGGGTCGTTGGCCTGAGGTACTGGGCACAGGGCCCCAGCCACCCCCAGCCACGGCAGAGAGGAGTGGCCTTGGCCTGGTACACCTGCACCAGACAGGGTCGAGTGCTGACCACCTGCCGGGCCCTGTACTGGACAGAGTGGGACAGTCCTACGCGGCCCTCAGATGGCCAAGGTGTGAGTGTGCCCTGTGTTTTGGGACAGGGCCTGGGTGAGATGTAGGGACATGGGGGTGGAGATTGGGGAGCTGGACCTAGAAACCCGGTTCTAATACTGACTCGACTACTAGTCTCCCCTCTCTGGGCCTCGGTTTCCTCCTCTGTAAAGTGGGTTCAGTACATCATGCAAGACTTCTGTGAGGCAGGAGGAAGCACACTGTGTGAGGGGTGTGTCCCCTGGCTCAACCCTCCTGTGCCTGGACAGTGGGGAGAAGACCTGGGGAGCAGGCAGGGACTCCCCCACCATGGGGCGGCCAGGCAGTGTGGGCAGAGCGGGCTCTGAGTGGAGAGACTGGCCCATCAGGGAGGGAGGTGGAGACAGGTCGAGGCGGCTCTTCTATCCGGTGGCTGCCCCGTCCTGAGGCTGTCGTGGTGGGGGCGGTGGCACGGGCCCTCCCAACATCTGGGGCCTGCTCCTGCAGGTCCCGTCCCGTCCCGTGGGGCCAGGCTCTGCCCAGCAGCCTCCCGCCTCTGTCTGTGCCCACACCTGCCTGCCCCCCATGAGGACGGCAGCGAGGACACTGGAGTCGCCTTAGCCGAGCGTGGTTCCACCTCCCAGCCGTGGCCTTGCCAGCCCCTGCTGCCTCCCGCCTGCCCTTCCTCAGCTGCCTCCCCATCCAGTCCGACCTGTGCTCAGACTCAGCAGGAAACAGCCCTGCTGACCTCAGGGGGCCTGCCCCATCAGGGGCTCTGACCCGGGCCTCCTGCCTCCTCAGGGCTCCCTCTTCAGCACTGTGCGAAGAGGCATCCTCGGAGCAGCACGCCTGCCAGGGACACTCGATAAGAAGACACACGCGGTCAGACGTCCTGGAAACGCTGTGCCCTCTGCGGCCGGGCCGCACGGCACAGGAGGGCGGTCAAGGCCCTGACAAGGCACCGGCTTTCTTGTGTTCGTCTGGCACGTCCCACCCTCTGCTGCCCGACCACAGCACCAGGTGTTTGCACAACTTCCACTACCAGCTAAGGGGACTGCACCCTCAGCGAGTCCTTCAGGGAAAAAAGCAGCCTTATGTTGCCCAGGAGCTGTTGACGCTGCCCTCTCTGCTTTGGACACCCCCTTCGCATCTTCAGACGGGAAGCCGGGGGCATCGGGCAGCTGCTCGGAGCCCCGCAGCCACCCTGCCCTGCTCTAGGGGCCCTCGGGTCTGCTCTTCACAAGTGGGCCCAGCGGCCCAGTGGGGCAGTAGCTCTCCAGTCCCGGCCCCGGCTTCGGTCCCCGGAGAGGCTGGGATTCAAGGGCACCAGAGAGCAGCGAGCTGAGCCACACGCCCAGCCACGAGGCCCCCGGCCCACCTCAACCGGCTCTCGGCCGGCCCTGCCCAGCTGCTGTGGTCTCCAGCTTGAGGCTACACAGGGACACACGGGGGCCAGACAGGGTGTCCCCGCTACCCTGCCTGCTCTCCTGTGGGGGCCGTGGAGAGGCCCCTCCCCACAGCCAGGCCCAAACGAGTTGGGTTACAAGCCCTGAGGGTCTCCTAATGAATTCCACATGCAGCGGATGCCTCCAAGAGGAAATGGGAAGGGGCTGGGAGGGGGAGAGGGGCCTGGACGGGGATTGGAAAAACGTGTTTTGGAAGAGGGAGACCCGGAGGAGGAAGGGGGGGAGGGAAACCAGGAGGAGGAAGGAGGGGAGGGAAACCAGGAGGAGGAAGGAGGGGAGGGAGACCAGGAGGAGGGAGACCAGGAGGAGGAAGGGGGAGGGAAACTGGGAGGAAGGAGACCAGGAGGAGGAAGGGGGAGGGAAACCGGGAAGAGGGAGATCAGAGGAGGAAGGGGGAGGAAGGAGACCGGGAGGAGGGAGATCAGAGGAGGAAGGAGGAGGAAGGAGACTGGGAGGAGGGAGATCAGAGGAGGAAGGAGACTGGGAGGAGGGAGATCAGGAGGAGGAAGGAGACGGGAAGAGGGAGATCAGAGGAGGAAGGGGGAGGAAGGAGACCGGGAGGAGGGAGATCAGAGGAGGAAGGGGGCAAAGGCAGAGGAGGCGAGAGCTGGGGAAGACTATTCCTCGACTCCGGACACCCCCGCCCCCAAGGTTAACTGCAGTCTCCCGGGCCCCTGCAGAAGGCCCCAGGCCAGAGGTCTGCTGGGGGCAGTGGGAGAGACCCCTCAGAAGGCCCCATCCTCTTCTTCAGGCAGAGAAGCCCAATACCCTGGCCCCGCTGGGTAATGGATGGAGCCACTAGGGGCCAGGCTGAACCAGGCGGCTGGGAGGGTCCCGGACACAAGGAAGCCCTACAGCAGCGTCAGCCCCCAGCCAGCACACTCATTCAGCCCAGGCCTGACTGCCCCCACCCCGCCCCTACCACCAGCCCTAGGTACAGCAAGGCCACTGACCCCACCAGCCCTAGACCCCATCTTTGCACCCCTTGGCTAGCTGGTGGGCAAGGAGTCCTGGCATGTGGGTTGGCTGCGCCCCTTCCCCCTGCCCCGTGGGGGCTATGCATGGGCACCCAGATGGGCCTGGCACCTGGAAGCCTCGTTAGGACAAAGCTGTGTGGGAGCCATGCTGACATGGATGGGGGTGTTCAGTGAAAGACCTGTGGCGGTCAGGGAGCGGAGACTGAGGGCCTTCCTGGGTACCACAGGGCCCCCTCGCGGGAGCACTAGCTGACCCTCAGGTTACCAGCTGGCCAGTGAAGGCTGAGCCTGGAGTGGGCCTGGTTCCAGCAGGACTCTAGTTCTGGGGGCCAGCCCTTTAGCCCCCCACCTCCAGCAAGCTCCCAGGTTATGGGGTCAGAGCCCAACAGGGACAAAGCCTGCACTTCGAACTTGGTGTGAATTGTACGAGCAAATCTTCTACGCAGCCCTGTGAAGCCAACCCTGCTCTTACGCCATGTTATGGATCAGGGGGCCATGGTGCAAACTGATGAAGTCAGAGCAATCCTGGCAGTGGGAATAGCAGGTGCAAAGGCCCTGGGGCTGGAATTTGCCTGGTATGTCCAAGTAACAGCGAGGAGGCTGGTGTGGCTGGAGGGACACGAGGGGCGAGTGGCAGGTGGTAGGAGATGGGGGTGGGGCAGGCAGGACCCAGACGGGGTCACGGCTGTGGCAGGTGCTGTGGCCTGTACTGGGAGGCGGGGAACTGCTTGAAGGCGTTGAACAGGGATCGCATGAGCTGTCTTACAAGGTTTGTTTTTTTTTATTATTTTAATCTTACAGACTTAGGCTGCTATGTGAGCATGTTGGGGAGGGCCAAGGGCAGAGCAGGAGACCAAGCAGGAAATGAGCAGGCTGCATCGCAACAGGTGCTGGCTCCATGGGGGGGCGAGGGGTCAGGGATACCACTCCTGGACGGCCTGAGTGGGGGTAGGCCAGAGATTCTGGGGGTTGGTGGAAGGGCCCGCACCTGATCTGCCCCAGTCCGAGGCTCCCTTCTCTCACCAGAAGGGCCCACAGGACTAAAGATCCCCAAACTGGAAGTGTTTGTCCCCAACAGATATCAGGACCTCTCAAAGGGCCCTGTTTCCTCGCGGGCGGGGGGGGGGCCAGGGCTCCTGCCACAAGAGGCAATCCAGGTGGCCACGCTGCAGGGGGCGTCCCCTAAAGGGAAAGCACTCTCTAGCCTTCCTCTGGGAAAGGTTCCCAGGAGAGCTTCCGGAAGGCTGGCTGCTGGAGGGACCTGCACAGCAAGACCCCTCCCGCTCTGCCCCGGCTCCCTGGCCAGGCCGCCCCTCCTCACTAGGAAGGCCTGTCCTGGGCCTTCATGGGCTGGGAGGCAGGGAGGAGGGGGAAGCCTCTAGGGAAAGCCTTCCCCAGAGCGGCCAAGCGAGCGAGCCCCCAGGGCCAGGCCAGCGGGCTCGGGTGAGGACAGGGGCCGCAGGACAAGGCCGGGTGCCTGAGGCTCACGGGCAGTGCAGTGATGTCCTGGGGTACTGGGCCGCCGCCAGCCTGGGGCGGGGTGCTTCGTGGGAACCCAGGGGCGGTTTTCTATCCCCTTGAATGGCTGCAGGCCAATTAAGGCTGAAGCCATCAGAGGCCTGTCTTTATCAAGTCATTGAGGAAGGTGACGTTAATGACAGGAAACTGGGACAATAGGGCCAGAGCGACTCACCTGCCCTTGCAGGCTCAGCAGGCTGGGCTTCTGGGCAATCACAGACACACCGCAAGCCTGTAGTGGCCTCGGGAACAGCAGACGCGGTGTTAGTGCTTCTCCCGCAGGTGGGGAGGGGCTGCCCTGAGCCCCCCCCCCCCACTGGACCAACTCCCTCCTCACCCCGGGCTATGCCCGTGGATCCAACGGCTACAACTCTGGCCACCTGGTATCTCAGAGGGAGCCTGGGACCACCAAACAAGGTGTGGTGTGTGTGCGTGCCCCTCCAGACATGACTGTGGTGGGGCTTCCAGGACACATGCCTGCAGATCCTAAACCCACACGTCGGTGTCTCTGGAGAGGATCTCGCCCTAGCCCTGCCGCTCAGACCACCAGAGCCCCCACCCTGGGGAGCGCAGCTCTGGGACTGGAGCCCCCACAGCACAGTTCCCGTTGGTGTCAGGGCAGCCAGCACAGAGGACATGACAAGGCTGGCCCCACAGGTTGCGTCCCCGCTGAGCAGACTCAGAGTTGCCCAGATTCCCCCTAAAAGCCGCTAGGGATGGGGCGCCCAGGACCTGGCACACAGCTTAAGGCCTCACCTGCCAATCAGACCCAAGACCTGCCAGCTCACCTGCACGATGGCGGGGACACGTGAGGACTGCGGCGGCCCTGGGGGCCTCTGCCCCACCTACAGCTTGTGGGAGCATGTTACCAACAGCGGCGAGCCTGGCATGGCTGGGGGCCACGGTGAACGGGGAGCACCTGCTGGTCACCACCCCTCCCAGAGGGCTTGTTGCCACCCACTACCACAGAACCTGAGGCTCAGAGAGGAAGGTCACCATGCCAAGGCCACAGAGTGGGACAAGGCAGAGCCGGAAGCCCGACATGGTCTGGGGCTCCCTCCTGTCCAGAGGGAGGATGCAGATGCCCCAAGCTCGCCAGCCCAGGCCTCGGGCTGCCGGCTCTGCTCCCCGCCGGGGGCCACAGAGGCTGGGAGCCTCATTAGCCAAGTGGTACTGACAGCTCCCGGGGAGCTCTATTTGTCCCACCGGCCCCCAGGACAGGTGCGCGGGAGGACAAAACCCTCCCCGGCTGGCTGGGCCCCGTGCCGAGTGCTGAAGGCACAGACACCCAGACATCTGGGAAACACTTGCCCGGCTTTCCCGCACGGGCGCGGAGGGCGGAGCCTCTGGAACTCCCCCCGAGCCTGTGGGATTTCCGCAGGTGCCTCAGGTCTCAACAGCAGCAGGCTATGCCCGCGGGACAGCATGCGGGGGCTCTGCTCCCCCAACACCCCGAACAGCTGCAAACAAGGCTGTCCTGGACTGCAGGCAGTCCTGGCAGGAGCCCTCCAAGTGGCTGTTTTCAGTTTGACTGCATGCGCCCTAGGGGTAGGAGCTGATCAGGCCTCGCTCAGAACGAGCCACTTCCAGTTTCAATTAAGTCCGTTTTAATTTTCAGATTTGCCTTCATGCACACAAGGAAGCCACCAAGCTCTGTGTAGAGCAGAAATGAAGGCCACCGCATAGTCAGGGAGCCTGTTCCTGGACAAACTCAAGTCAGATGGGCCCATGCTGGGGCTTCTGTCCAAGTCAGAGAACTGGCCCATCCACCCAGGAGCAGCAGTCCACATCTAAGCTGTGCTGGCGGGGAGAGAGCCACGCAGCAGAGAGACAGGCCCCAGTAAGGCGAGGATGACATGGGGGCTCGGGCCACCTCCTCAGGACTCTGAGGGAGCCAACGTGTCCAAGTGGTTCCATCACATTAAACCAGACGTGGTCCACTGTGCACATGTGAGCCGCGCCCACTGGCCTCCAGGGCTGGGTGCAGTGCCTCAGGGACAGGGTTCCCACTGCGCTGAGTCCCTTTATTCCCCCGAGTCCCCCAGTACAGATCCCCAGCCTGCCACCCCCCGAATCGACCGAGCTCCTGATTGCTGCGCCCCTGATCACGGTGTTGCTCTCTGCATGATTAGCTGCTGGTTCTCCAGACACTCCTTCAGCTTGTCCTCTGTCAGGGTCAACCGCTGCTCCAGGATGGACACTGTCTGCAAAACACCAGGGAGCAGACTCAGCGGGCACAAGGGCGCCTGGCTGCCCGGGGGTCCCCGCCAGTCCTGCTCCACAGCCTCCACCCCGTCCACAGGCCAGCTGTTGGCTCCCCCACCAGGGTCCTGCCGGGTCCCTCTGAGGGCTGCTGGGACAGCTCCTGCCTTGTCCACCCTCCCAGCACTGGATGATGGCTGTGGGCAATGGAGGGTACAATACACAGTGAGGGTGAGGAGGCGGCAGGTCCCACAGCCCTGGTCATTCCTGACACAGCCACGGTCAGGAACCCTGGGCCCTGCCGGTCTGGCATTTAGGCTGGGGCGCCGGAGCAGAACCACCTCCTCGCTGGGGCCAGGCTGTCCGTAAACACCTGGACACCATCAGCCATCTTCATTCCAAAGGTGAGCACTCTGCATCACAAATGGAGGTACCCCACTTGGGTCCTGCCCATGCCTTGGGCCCTGCACCCCACTCCTGAGGGGGCTCCCCAAGCTGGGAGGTGAGTCCCACTGCAGGGCTGTGCCCTAGCTCCCCACCTCGAAGCCCACTTTCTCCTCAATAACGGGAAGGGTGACAGTGAGCTCATAGCAGTCCTGGAGACTGGAAGGTGACTCAGCATGGGGCCCCGCTTGTTAGCTGGACCCCCGTTGGCCACTGTGACAACGCCTGCCATCATGTTGGCTTCCGGAGGCTGAGCCCTCGCTCCCTGACCTTTTCCATACACCCAGCATGATGGCTGGTCTGCCACATGCCCACAGCTGCTAGGGCTGCGTGTCCTTCGTGAGCCAGGGCCAGTCTTGCAGGCAGGGCTCCCAGACAAGGCTTCGGACACTGTCAGCAGAGGGGCAGTGGGATCTGGATGCCTGTGTGCTCCTCAGGGGAGGGCTGGTCCACAGCCCTCACGTCCTCTGCGCTCCGGCCACGCCCACCCCATCCCCACTCAGCTGAGCCAGGCTGTGCTCACCACCCACTCCCCACGCCAAGCCCACACCAGGCACTGAGCGAGTTCGCTGCAGACAAGCATCAGAAAGGGTCAGAGGAGACAAAACTTTCTATTCACTTTCCCTATTTGTCTGCGGGCTTTCCCAGGAGGTTCTACCATCTTCCCCAAGGGTTCCATGGCGGCTTGGGGACCTGGTCCCGAGGAAAGGAAAGCTTCCTTGCCGACATTTAAAGAAACTGAAATCTCTGGGAGGGAGCTCCCCGGTAAGGCTGCTATAAATTCTCCCAGCATCCCACATGATGCCAGCCGCTCACGCAGGCTGCTCCTGGCGCTGGCCCCGGCCCTGCCCCGAGCCTCAGGACAGGCCTGAGCAGTGGCTGCCCGCAGGACACGCACTGCACCCTGAGAGGCAGAGTGGAGCTGAGAAAGTCGCACTCGCTGCCCGCTGGCCACAGAGGGGTCTGCACCTCATAACAGCGGTGGTGGAAACAGCCCCAGCGGGCCCAGAGCAGCGTTCCTGGAAGTCTCCACTGGCTGCTGGGAAACTCCCACCACGCTAAGCCCCCAAATCACTCTTCATCCAGACTTTTTCCGACAGCCCTAGACTCCGGGACACGGAGGGGGGGGGAGCCAGCCTGCTTATTCTGAAATCATGGGCTCTCCATGTGCCATCCCTCCACCACAGAGAGGGTGTCCCCAGAGAAGAACAGGCTCAGGGCTGCTGGTGCCCAGGCCACCCTGACGCCACGCTCCCCAGCTGCTGGGGCTGATGGAGGAGGGAACAGAGTATCCAGGACAGAGTGTGTGCTGTTGGGGTGTCCCCAGCAAGAACTGCATCCCAGCACGCTGTGCGGCTTTGTTTGCAGTGTGACCTTGACCAGCTGGTTCAGAGCACACCCCCCACCAGGTCGCTGGGGAGCAGCCTCAGCAACTGGCTTCAGCCCTGCCGTTCTGCCGCCCAGGGCCGCGCAGGCCTCTGTCTCCTGCCCCAGGTGCCTGGAGACAGGGCAGGCGAGGGGCACGGCCAAGCACCACTCCGCAGTCCCGAGCTGGAGACAGGGCAGGCGAGGGGCACGGCCGAGCACCACTCCGCAGTCCCGAGCTGGAGACAGGGCAGGCGAGGGGCACGGCCAGGCACCACTCCGCAGTCCCGAGCTGGAGACAGGGCAGGCGAGGGGCACGGCCGAGCACCACTCCGCAGTCCCGAGCCCACACTGCCCACCCCTCGGCTCGCCATCCTTCTATTCAAGGGCAGATGAGAACCGACCCTCCCAGCTGCCCCCTGACCGACACACCCTCTCACCTGGCTCTGTCCAGAGAAATGGGCCAGAGGCCTGAGCCTCTCAGAAAGGCCAAGGAGGGAAATGACCTCGTGTGACACAGAAGAAGGGAAGCTGGAGAACAGGCCAACAGGCCAGGGCCCAGCCGCCAGGCAGACCTGTCTGGGCCGGGAGCCCAGGAGAGAAGGCCCACCTCCCAGGCTCCTCCACAGACTGACCCCGCCCGTCTGTTGGCCTGGGAGACAACGGACCGCTTACTAGGCCCCATGCCATCTGGCAGCTCATGCCTGAGTCCCCTCAGTAATGGGGGTGGGGCCCAGACTCGAGGACAGCCCAGTGGGAGGACTAGGACCGGGCCGAGGGCCGTCCTGCTGGTCCTTACACTCTGCCCCAGGGGCTGCCCACCATGTCCAGTATCCCTCAGCTCCTGCTGGTCCTTACACTCTGCCCCAGGGGCTGCCCACCATGTGTCGAGTATCCCTCAGGTGCTGCTGGTCCTTACACTCTGCCCCAGGGGCTGCCCACCATGTCCAGTATCCCTCAGGTCCTGCTGGTCCTTACACTCTGCCCCAGGGGCTGCCCACCATGTCCAGTATCCCTCAGCTCCTGCTGGTCCTTACACTCTGCCCCAGGGGCTGCCCACCGTGTGTCGAGTATCCCTCAGCCCCTGCTGGTCCTTACACTCTGCCCCAGGGGCTGCCCACCGTGTGTCCAGTATCCCTCAGCCCCTGCTGGTCCTTACACTCTGCCCCAGGGGCTGCCCACCGTGTGTCCAGTATCCCTCAGCCCCTGCTGGTCCTTACACTCTGCCCCAGGGGCTGCCCACCATGTCCAGTATCCCTCAGCCCCTGCTGGTCCTTACACTCTGCCCCAGGGGCTGCCCACCATGTCGAGTATCCCTCAGCCCCTGCTGGTCCTTACACTCTGCCCCAGGGGCTGCCCACCAGGTGTCGAGTATCCCTCAGCAACCCTTGGGCCCAGGTCTTTATCTTCCCCATTTCAAAAGGAAACTAAGGCACAAGGAGATTAAGCAGCCTGCCTAAAACCACACAGCTTACACCTGACACGCAAGGGCTGTGAGCCCCAGTGGCCTGGCTTCAGAGAGCAGGGACTGTGTGCCTTACTGTCCCCATCAAGCGCAGGTGAGGACAGGCCTGGACTTCCTTTCCTCCACTCACTCTGGCCATGGGACCCCAGGAAACTGGCTGCCCTCCCACCCCAGGACTGGACAGGCTCTAGACAGGACAGGCTGAGTGAGGCCCTTCTGAGGGTCAGGCGTGGAGTGGCCAGGGAGGAAGCAGGACCAGCAGCAGGGTTCCTGGCATTTCTGAGGCCATCCTCGGCCTGAGGGAGGGAAGGGGAAAGGGAGGGCAGTGAACCCACAGCCCCTGCGCACTGGGGGCGAGCGAGGGCCAGGCTGGCTGGGGCTCAGGATGATGTTGGGGATGCCCCTGAGACCCAGGGGAAAGCACCCTGGCCCTCGGCAGGGCTGCCCAGCCCAGGGACCCAACATGAGGAAGTGTTGACAGAACCATTGGGGACCAAAAGCAAGGTCACGAGCCAAGGGTTTCCAGCATGACCCAACCCGAGCTCTCCAGGGAACTCCTCCTGGGAGAGGCTGCCAAGGGCGTCTTATTCCAGCCCTGATGTTCCAGCTCAGGGGAGAGAGACACTGACATCCACCCCCACCGGGGCAGCAGCAATGGGGCTCTCTCCTGGCGCCAGGTGTGCAAGACGTTTCGTGTATCACCCCGCGGGTCTTCTGAGTGTAAGACGCCAGGTGTGCAAGACGTTTCATGTAACACCCCGCAGGTCTTCTGAGTAAGACGCCAGGTGTGCAAGACGTTTCATGTAACACCTCGCAGGTCTTCTGAGTAAGATGCCAGGTGTGCAAGACGTTTCGTGTAACACCCCGCAGGTCTTCTGAGTAAGATGCCAGGTGTGCAAGACGTTTCGTGTAACACCCCGCAGGTCTTCTGAGTGTAAGATGCCAGGTGTGCAAGACGTTTCGTGTAACACCCCGCAGGTCTTCTGAGTGTAAGACGCCGGGTGTGCAAGACGTTTCGTGTAACACCCCGCAGGTCTTCTGAGTAAGATGCCAGGTGTGCAAGACGTTTCGTGTAACACCCCGCAGGTCTTCTGAGTAAGATGCCAGGTGTGTAAGACGTTTCATGTTCACCCCGCAAGTCTTCTGAGTGTGAGACGCCAGGTGTGCAAGACGTTTCGTGTAACACCCCGCGGGTCTTCTGAGTGTAAGACCCCAGGTGTGCAAGACGTTTCATGTATCACCCCGCGGGTCTTCTGAGTGTAAGACGCCAGGTGTGTAAGACGTTTCATGTTCACCCCGCGGGTCTTCTGAGTGTAAGACGCCAGGTGTGCAAGACGTTTCGTGTAACACCCCGCAGGTCTTCTGAGTGTAAGACGCCAGGTGTGCAAGACGTTTCATGTAACACCCCGCAGGTCTTCTGAGTGTAAGACCCCAGGTGTGCAAGACGTTTCATGTAACACCCCGCAGGTCTTCTGAGTGTAAGACCCCAGGTGTGCAAGACGTTTCATGTAACACCCCGCGGGTCTTCTGAGTGTAAGACCCCAGGTGTGCAAGACGTTTCATGTTCACCCCGCAGGTCTTCTGAGTGTAAGATGCCAGGTGTGTAAGACGTTTCATGTTCACCCCGCGGGTCTTCTGAGTGTAAGACGCCAGGTGTGCAAGACGTTTCATGTTCACCCCGCGGGTCTTCTGAGTGTAAGACGCCAGGTGTGCAAGACGTTTCATGTTCACCCCATGTAACACCCCGCAGGTCTTCTGAGTGTAAGACGCCAGGTGTGCAAGACGTTTCATGTTCACCCCGCGGGTCTTCTGAGTGTAAGACGCCAGGTGTGCAAGGCGTTTCATGTAACACCCCGCGGGTCTTCTGAGTGTGGCCCAAGAATAACTCAGTTTATTTTTGGTCCCAGCAGGGCTGTAGTGATGCCCAAAGAAGCTGCCCAGCCCCCAGGCCCCGATGGCAGTGGAGAGCGCACCTGCAGGCCGGGCGGGTCCTGCTCCGAGCCCCACTGTCCCGGGGCCTCCTGTCTCATGAGCACAGCCTTCCCAGGGAGCTCCGATCCCACATCGTTTCCCCCGCCCACCAATGGCCCGAACTGGCCGGCCCGGGTGCCCTGTGAGGGCAGAGCCTGGGTCTGTGTGTGTCTGTTGGCCCCGATGTGTATGAGAGGGACTCAGGTGCACGGGGACTGCAGTGTGGCAGCCACAGGAAGGTGGAAGGGGGCTCCAGGGCCCTGAGCCAAACGGACAGAAAGAGGGAAGCCCCTGCTGCCTGGCCCTGCCCCCCAAGACTCCCAGGTCTGCGCAGGGACAGAGGGAAGGTGGTGCCCCTGCAGGCTGGCGGCCGTTTTCAGAGCATGGGCTCCAGAGTGAGCTCTGGGAGCGGAGGTGTGGCCTGGGAGGGTCCCAAACAGGCAGTGAAAGGAAGCACATAACCCGCACTGCCCAGAAGACTCGGGGTGCACCCTCTCAGTCAGGCCCCTTGGAGCGGCAGCTCCCCTCCCATAGGCACAGCCATAGACGCAGCCGCGCCACCACCTTCGCTGAGGCTTCCTGTGCGTGCCCCATGAGCAGATGCAGCGGGAACACTGCTGCCATAGTCTCCATGGAGCCCGAGGGGTCCACGGGACACCCAGGGCCCTCCCGACATCATCTACTCCCACACGGCTCTTAGGTGCCTGCCATGTGCAGCGAACATGGGGCTTCTGGGTACTGACGTGGCCACAGGACCAGTCCTGTCAGGACCAGCTTTGGGCCAAGCTGCTCTGCTGGGACTGACAGCAGGTAACATTTTTGGAGGAGGGAGAAAAGAGTAAGGCTGATCAGCCAGCCAGCCACCTCTGCATGTCTCAGCTCTCTGCCCGGCCAGCCCCTTACAGATGCTTCGGCAGCTGCAGGCCCCACCTGGCCTCCTGGTGCCCTCTCTGGTCTCGCCCAGCTCCATGCCCATGCCCTGCTCCAAGCAGGTGGGGACGGGGGCCCCTCAGGTGAGCAGTACTGGTTCTATGCATGAGACTCCCTCCTGGGCCTCTTTGGGACACGAAAGACAGGTAGGTGGCACAGGGTGAAGAGGGTGGCTGGGCCGGGGACAGACTGACGGCAGAGGCCGAGGGCCTCCATCTCGCCACGCGCCACCCCAAGCACTCCGCCCAGGCTGCGGCATAGCAGCACGGGCAACCAAAGCTGGCCTGGACGGCAGCCCAGCAGGAAGCCAGGGACTGGGGTATCGTCGTCCAAATGGGGCGAGGCGGGGAGTGGAACAAGAGGGCCACAACGCTCGGGGGAGGGGCTGCCAAGGCCAGGCACGGGCGGAAACCCCATGGAGAGGAGGTGTGTGTCCAGCAGAGGCCAGGAGCGGGCAGGGGAATGGGGGTGTAGCACGGGTTGACGGGGCACAGAAAACAAACCACAGTCGGACTGTGTCCAAGACCCCTGGCGGGTGTGTCGGCCAGCAGGGCAGTGGGGTCAAGGTGCTGCCACTGCCCCGTTGGAGGAGTCCCCGCCCCAACTCTGGGCAGGCCACCCCGCCCGCGGGGCTCCCCCAGGCCGGGCGCTTCCCTCTCGGGCCCCTCCACACCGCTCCTGCCGTGTCTCTGTCCTGTCCGAAAGCTGATGCTCTCCTGGCAGGGCGCTCACACGGCACTCAAGGCCTGTGTTGTCTGTGCTCTTCCTGCCCAAAGCCCGCCTGCCCGAGGCCCTCCTCCAGCCCTCCTCACCCAGGAAGTCCTCCTGGTCCCTGACCCCAGCTCCCAGCACATCATGGCTGTAGCACAGGTGTGGATCCTTGGAAAAGGCTGTCAGGAGTGTCTCCTCACCCCCACCTTCGTCATGTATGGTAAGATGATAGGTCCCAGAGCTGCACAGCCTGGGTTTGAATCTGCACCTGACCACTACCCTGCTGAGTGGACTTGGGCAAGTCACCTGACGCAGGGCTTCACAGACCTTGTCATACACTGCACCCCACACTGTGACACTGTCAGGGACCCATGTTTACGTGGCGCTTGCCCTGTGCCAGGCTGGGCACAGGGGTGCCCTGTGGGCAGCATGACTCTCACAGCTCTTGCCCTTGTGGGGAAAGCCCTGGACACCGATGGGGCTTGACAAGGCCCCAAACGAGCCAGCCTGCGGTCAGGCCTGGGAAGGTCTGAGCCACTGTGGCACGCGGTGGTCTGGCTGCTTCTCCCGTGAAGGAAAGCTCCTTCTAGTCATTTCTAGGCTTGTGGTTGCCTTGGGCTCCACCAGGCAGAGTCCCCAGAGCGGTTGAGGGGCCAGGCCCTGTGGCCCCCAACATAGGAGCCAGACTATGGGGGGACAGAGAGTCCCAGCTGCTCTGGGCCTCAAGGGGAGGGCACAGTCACCGAGCCATATCGCAGGCACTTGTGCCAGGCCGCGGGAAACACCCTGGGGCTCGCCCCTGGCTCACTGCCCACTCGACTGCACTACACGGAATGCCAAACTTTCCTCTGGTTTCATTGCAAAGATGGAAAAATGTGGAATTAATCTCCCCTGTAGCATGGTTTTGACTTCACTCAAATTCTAGAGATCAAAAACAGATGTCAGCAAAGGGACTCTCTGCTGTGGGGTCTTGTGAGCTATGAGAACAAAGTGGGGCTGCCGGCCCGCGCCCGCCGCTCTGCCTCCCTCCAGCCGGCTCCCGCGCTGTCCCTCCTGTGCGGCTGTGTGTGCCTGTGTGTGCCTGTGTGCCTGTGTGTGCCTGTGTGCGGCTGTGTGTGCCTGTGTGCGGCTGTGTGCCTGTGTGTGCATGTGTGCAGCTGTGTGCCTGTGTGTGCGCCTGCGTGCGGCTGTGTGCCTGTGTTTGCATGTGTGTGCCTGTGTGCGGCTGTGTGCCTGTGTGTGCATGTGTGCAGCTGTGTGTGCCTGTGTGCCTGTGTGTGCATGTGTGCGGCTGTGTGTGCCTGTGTGCGGCTGTGTGCCTGTGTGTGCCTGTGTGTGCATGTGTGCGGCTGTGTGTGCCTGCGTGCGGCTGTGTGCCTGTGTGCGCCTGTGTGTGCATGTGTGCAGCTGTGTGTGCGCCTGCGTGCGGCTGTGTGCCTGTGTGTGCCTGTGTGCGGCTGTGTGTGCCTGCGTGCGGCTGTGTGCCTGTGTGTGCCTGTGTGTGCAGCTGTGTGTGCGCCTGCGTGCGGCTGTGTGCCTGTGTGTGCCTGTGTGTGCATGTGTGCCTGTGTGTGCATGTGTGCACATGTGTGCAGCTGTGTGTGCATGTGTACGGCTGTGTGCCTGTGTGCCTGTGTGCCTGTGTGTGCATGTGTGCACATGTGTGCAGCTGTGTGTGCCTGCGTGCAGCTGTGTGCATGTGTGCGGCTGTATGTGCCTCCGTGCGGCTGTGTGCCTGTGTGCGCATGTGTGCGGCTGTGTGCGCATGTGTGTGGCTGTGTGTGCATGTGTGCGGCTGTGTGTGCCTGCGTGCGGCTGTGTGCCTGTGTGTGCATGTGTGTGGCTGCGTGCAGCTGTGTGCCTGTGTGTGCATGTGTACGGCTGTGTGTGCCTGTGTGTGCATGTGTGCGGCTGTGTGTGCATGTGTGCGCATGTGTGCAGCTGTGTGTGCCTGCGTGCGGCTGTGTGCCTGTGTGTGCATGTGTGCGTGTGCCTGCGTGCGGGGCCGCCCCATGCCACATGTCAGGGGTGACCAGGGCTGGAGGAGCCAGCCCGCGCCCCGGACACAGGGGCTGCTGGTCCAAGCCCACCCTTCCCACACCAGGGCTCTGCCTCTCCGGCAGGCACAGGCCCCAAAGGCGGCCTCGTCATGGGGAGCCAGCCTAGGGGGGAGTGCTCCCAGCTTGGGCCTGGACCTGGCGGGCCTGGGGGACAGCTGGGAGGGAGACCAGGAGGGGCTGGCAGGAGGGGCCCGCCAGCTGGCCCAGGAAGAAGAAACCCTGCTGGCCTCAGCAGAAAGTGGGGGTGCGCCCCGTGGGGCCGGAGTCCAGGAAGCAGCCGGCTCCTCCCCCTCCCATCTTAGGACTAATCTGAAGAGGACCAGAAGCTCCAGGCCTCGCTTCTGAGGGGAAGGAGCGGAGGTTCCCTCCCACACTGACGTCTGACACGTGACCTCGCCCAGGATCACACACACGGACGCACAGAAGAACTGAGTTTCTACAGCAAGTCCTCCCGGCCTCCCTGGGCTCGGCGACTATCTCTTTAACTACCCCCTTCACCTCACAGTCTGGTGCGAGCAACACAAAACGAGCTTTTGTCCCCCGAGCCCACAGGCCTCTGTCTCTGCTTCACATTATCTCAGGGATATAGGGTTTCTGCACCCCCAGCCCCGCCTCTACTGAGATCAGCTCTCCGCAGGAAGTACACGAGACACAATTTTCTATTGCTGGATTAGCCACGGGATTAAGAAATCTTGGCTAATTTACCTTCCACATAACTTTATAGCAACTCCTTTTAAATAAACACAGGTTCTTCCATATTACCGCCAAAGGAGAAACTTTGAAAAGTGGGTTCACTTACCACCACCCAGAAAACCAGACGCGCTACAGGACCCGCGGGGTGTTACCCGCACCTGGAGGGGACCTGAGCCGCACACCCTGCTGACACCGGCCTCCGCTCACGCTCATCTCTGCCAGCCACGGGCAGGCCACCAAGGAAGCCAAGTGCTGGAAAGGGACAGACCCCACGGTGCAGGACACGGGTCACTGCTCAGCCCCCGCTCAACTGTACTGACTCCCAGGTGAGTCTGAGCAGGAGGGAGCCTTGGTCACCTCTGCATCCCATTTCTTCAGACTGTCCTCCCACAATCCATATAAAGGAACTAGCTGACCAAGAGCTGATGAGACACAAGTGTCCCAAGTCAGAGATGCCCGGTAGCTCGTGGGAGGCCTGGGAGACAAGTTGGGCTGGGCCCAGCCGATAGGACTGCCTCAGGGCCGACGCTGGGCCCCCAGGGCCCTGGCCTGGCGAGAGGGCCTGTGGACCCATGGCGGGACGCCTGGGCTCCCATCATGGCAAGCTTTCCGACTCCCCGGCTGGGCCTAGACCGCTCCCCAGCGCTCTGCCCCGCTGAGCTCGAGGCTCCATTCCGCTCTTCCCCTCCGCCGAGCTATGGCCACCGCGGCCAGTCTGGGCCTAAACAGCCCTTCCACAGAGTGGGCAGAGGGAAGTGGCGGGCCCAGCTGTTGCTGTCCCCACTTCCCCTGGTGGTGCTTCATTTGGAAGGGCACCAAGGGGCCACAGGGTCAGCTGTGGCACGGTCAGTCTCAGGGCCAGGCAGGCCCAGTTGGGGGCTGCCTGTCACAACCACAGCATTCATTTAACTCCTTCTCGTGGCCGGGGCTGGACCCTTCCCTGGAGGGCTCTGGGTCCCCAGATGAGCTAGAACAAGCCTCGCGGAGTCCCTGACTTCCTCCTCTCAGAGTGAGCCCCTGCTCCCACCCCACCCCCAGCTGCAGGCCTGCTGGGGCCTCACAGGAGGAATCTCAGACAGCCGTGACCATTCCCCGGCCCCAGCGGTAACCACAGCCATCCCAAGCCCATCTGGCAGATGGGGGCCCTCAATCTGCAGCTTCTTGGGGGGGGGTGCTCTGTCACAGCCGCAGACGGATGGAGGACGGGCTACCATCCAGCCCCCATGCCATAACAAACAAACACAAGCTGGCCCGCCAGGACTACTGCCCGCTGCCCACAGCCCAGCCCCAGCCCGGTCCTGGGGGGAAGCAGCCCTCTCCTTGTGCCTCTGCATCTGCAAAGCCGGAGAGCCTGCGGGGAAACTGCCAAAAGGAGTGACAGGGCTGGGGAGGGCCAGGGCCCGGCCCCCTGCAACCACTGGAGTCAGACCCCAAGGTTGGTGGTCGAGACCAGACAGTGTCTGAGTCCCTTGTCTCCAAACCAAAGGGCAGGAGCTCAGGCTGTTCTGAACTCGACTTTGGCCCAAGGGCGGCCCTTAATCATCCATGAAGAGGGGACAGCCACACCCACCCTGGACCATGCAGGCCAGGCGGCTGGCTGAGCTGATGAGCAGAGAGGGCCGCTTCTGTGGAAACCAGCACACACCACCCGTGGCACTGCCTGGTGTGCGGGACATCCGGGCTGCACACACTGCACGGGACGGCGGCCGTGCAGGTGACTTGCCCCTTCCCAGCAAGTCTGGTCTGGGCACACCTGGGAGGACTGCCCCAGGGAAGGTGGCCTCACTGTGGAGTCTGTTTCCACAAACGAGAGCTGGTCCGCCCAGGAGAGTGACACCAAGGGCAGCTCAGTCCACCTTCCCCACCCATGCAGCACTAGACGCTTCCCCTGAGTGCCCATCAGACACGGGGACCTGCCAGGACCACGGGGGGAGGGGGGAGCGGGGTGTCTCAAAGTGAAGGGGCTGTTCTCGCCACCTCCCCAGAGCGAGCAGGCACGACTCCTTCGCCTGGTGGAGAGGTCAGCAGCTACAGCCACCAGGACACGCAACAAATGACAACACTAGAGGCCCAAACAGGCAGGACTGGGGGCTGCCCCTGGCCGCCCCCGCTCCGCACACGTCCCAGTCCCAGAGCCCAGCGGCCCCAGTGCGTCCCAGGAACCTGCTGTGACACCACAGCAGTGCTGTGGCCAGCCCGAACCGCGGTGCATACAAACAGCTGGAGCAGGAACCCCGGGGCTCGATGTTTTTAAGAAGCAGCAAGACGTGACACGGGGGCCAAAAGTAATTCTGCTGGGGCTTCTGAGCAAAACCACCCAGCCGCTCACCGCCGGGCCCTCCGAACAGCCTCCCCAGCTCCTGGGTCCTGCGCTGGGCTCTGCACAACGGTCCCTGGCCTTGAGGAAGACCCAGCGCCTCTGTGACTTCCAGACCCAGCTGGAACCTGTCACTCAGGGGTCGGGAGCGAGCGGCAGGAGCCAGTGCGGAGGCGAGCTCAGGCAGGGAGGGGTCTAGCCGAGGTTCAAGTTCCAGCATCTGGGAAACGAACCTGTATTATTCAGGGACACCCCCAAAAGAACACGACGGGGAAAGTCAGGGCCTCCATCCGGACACCCACGGAACGCTCATCACCAAGCAGGCAGGCCTGGCAGCCACGGGTGGTATCAGAGAAAAGTCACGGGAAAGAGGCCCTAAGGGACAGCTCAGAACCACCTGAGACGCTGACCTCTCTGCTGCCCCCTCTATGGGACAGACGGATGGGCTATCCTTACGTGTCTCCTCTGTAGAGGGGGAAACCACACTGTCCCCAGGTCCACACAGGAAGAGGCAGAGCTGGGCCAGAGCAGCTGAGGACCCCGTGAGCCTCGGTCAGGCCCACCAGGTCAGGGACCCAGGGTAGCCACAGGATGGGTGGGGAGGGGATGGGGGGTTAGCATAGGCTCATCAGAGGAAGGGAGGCATGCACATGGTACACAGCACCCACACTCATGACCTCAGTCCCAGTAGGTCCTGAGAAGTCCCACGAGGGTTCTGAGGAACAATATGCCTCCCCAAGAAAAACCCAAGTTCCACTGTTAGGAAACACTTTGCCCCAACAACTGTTACGATAACTCAAATAAAAGAATTGCTGTCACAGAAGTAATATATCTTGGAGCCTGACCTGTGGTGGTGCAGTGGGTAAAGCATCGACCTGGAACGCTGAAGTTGCCAGTCCGAAACCGTGGGCTTGCCCAGGTCAAGGCACATATGAGAAGCAACTACTATGAGTTGATGCTTTCCGCTCCTCCCCTCCTTTTCTCTCTCTCTCTTATCTCTAAAAATCAATAACAAAGCCTTAAAACAAACAAAAAAACTAGGACAGTAAAATCTATCTATGCCTGGCCTGTGGTGACATAGGGGATAGAATGTTGACTTGGAACACTGAGGTCGTTGGTTTAAAACCCCGGGCTGGCCCAGTCAAGGCACATACAACAAGTAACAAGCAAGCAGAGAACAACTAAAGCGAATCAACTACATATAAGTTGATACTTCTGCCTGCCTACAACCCCCCCCCTCCACAAAGTCAATAAATAAAATCTTAAAAAAATATATTTAAGAAACAACCAAACAAGGATACATCTTGGAAGAGCTTCTATCTTGGCCCAATGCTGGGTCTGGGTTCAGGACTCCCCTCTAATGAGCCCATGACCCATCCCTCATTTTCAACCATCTCCAGTGTCCCCCAGTCACCCCCATCACCTCCCGGGCCTCCCCTTCCTGGGCCTGTGGAGAGACCCCTTTCTCTCCCTCTCATCTGCTGCCCCCCCCCCCCCCCCGACCACTAGAGCTCCACGGGCAGCTCAAAAGCCTCCTTGGGCCTGGAGTCCGGCAGTTAGAGAGGCCTATGGAGTGTCCACTCCGGCCACACCTGGGCCCCCTGGAGAACACCCACTCACTGCTGTGCTTCGCAAAGCAGCCCAAACTAGTCCAACAATCCCGTTAACCAGACAGGCTGGATGGTCCTCACTGCACAAGGAGGAAGAAGGCTCTGGGGACGGACGTCACTTGTCCCAGCTCACCCAGGTGACGGATGGCAGACTTGGCCCTCCAACCCAGGAGGGCAGGTGTGCCCAGGCTCTCTCCTGAACCCCAAGGGGCACCTCTGCTTCCCACAGCTGCCAGGGACATGTAAGGCCAACCTCCCCCGCCCCCCCGGCGGCTCAGAACACAGTGTCTAACGGGGATCAGGACCCCGAGGAGCTCAGGGGAGGCGGCCCCAAACAGCAAGCTCATGGGGTACAAAGGGCCAGGGTGCATTCTTTGGACACCACCCAGGGGCCTGACTCACCGGCTCTGTGATCACAGAGCGAGGACTTGTAGCTGTGACTCTCAGGAAGGGAGGCTCTCGAAGATGAGGTTCTCGAAGAAGCCACCTGGGGTGGCTGGAGTGTCGTTCGGGTCTGTGAAGGGGCTGCCGTGTGAGGTGAGACAAAGTGCTACCCAGGCATCAGACCCCGGCCACAGGCCCCGGCCGCAGGAGAGCCTTCCCGTGTTCTGTGATGTCAGTTTCTCTCCACGTCACTAGCAGAGCCCCCAGGGCTAACACAGAACAGACCCTGCATGTGCACCAGGAACACGGTGACAGGAAATGTTCTCGGTGTTCCACTCCTCTGGATCCAAAGGAGCTATCTTTACCCATCTTCTCAGACTCGATTTCCAGTTTTACCCTATCAGGCTCTCGTGGCCTCCACCGCCCTGGCGCCCTGGTCCCTCCCGGACGAGGCGGCTCCTCGCGGGCCCGGGGGACAGAGCCTGGGCAGCTGCTCAGCCCTTGCTCAGCACAGGTCTTCTGGGTGAAAAGGACTCCAGAAACGTCTGCGTGGCGCACCCACAGCCCGCCACCCCAGTCACTGACACAGACCTTTCCCTCCACGTGTCCTTCGCCCGAGGGTCCAGGTGTGCAGCCCCAGCTGGGACGCTGTCACGCGGCTGACCACATGACACGAGTGGGGGGCTCCTCTCACTCAGCCCCAGACCCAGAGATATGGAAAGGACGCCACGCCCCAGCGTCCATTTCTGTTGCAGACTCAGGGGTCCTCTATGTCCTCTGAGCTGGACTAGGAAGGGGTTCGCACCTGAAGCCAAGGAGGGAAGGGCCCGAGGCCTTTGAATCTTGCCTTGTCCGCCCCCTACCCACCTACAGGCCCCATGCCAGCCACGCTGGGCTTGGCCTATGGCCTGGATGTGCCCAGGACCCCCGTAGGCCGGCAGGCAGGCTGCACCCTCGGCCAGGATGAGACCCCCCGCCGTCACACCCACAGTGCCTGCCACCTCGTCTGGGCCAGGCCCAGGCGACACTTGCCCCGAGTCACCCCCCTAACATTCACCATGGACGTGGGAGCCACACCCACAGCCACAGCCCTCAGACAGACGTGCCAGGCGCTCCAAGGGTAAGCAGTGGTGCCAGCTCGAACCCGGAGCCTGGGCTCGCGGGTCCCTGACTCACACCTCCACAACGCCCGCCCACAAGACTGGGATGAATAGTGTTTCTCTCAAAGCTCTGTTGTGGCGTGGGCCAGCTCTGGGTGGGCACGCCCTGGCAGGACCTGGCTCTGGTGGCTCTGGTGGGGGGGTCTGGTTTGGCCAGGGCTCGACGTCTCTGAGAGCCAGGACCCCAGGACAGGCACTGCCATGTCATTACCTCGGACTGGAAACGGGCCCATCAGAATTATGATTTTGAAAATCCCAGCACCTGCTGGCCAACTTCACACGGTCCGGCTGCCGGCCAGGTGCGGACAGCAGGAACGCCGCGCGTGACCTACCTGGGTGAGCACGTCCAGCTGGCCCACGATGTGCTCCAGAGTGCTGGTCAGCGTCTGGGGCACGCTGCTGGGCTCCTGCGGGTGGCTCTGCACCGACTCCAGGCTCCTGTCTCCGCCTGCTGGGACCGGGAAGTCCACTTCTGGCTGAAGAAAGCACAAGGAAAGGCGCCCTCAGTCCTGGTGGAGTGCCTGAGGAGCCGCCGCGCAAGGGACAGCCCCTGAGGGCCGAGTGGAAAACCACCAGCAAATGCGGGAAAACAACCTTCAGACACTGGTGAGACCGGCCACCGTCCAGGACTCCCCATCTGGCCCGCACACCCTCTTCCAGGCCTCCCCGTCTGAGCAGAGGCCGTGAGTGTGGGGGAACCAGAGCCAGCCCCGGGGCAGGAGAGCACCGTCCCCCGGCCATACAAGGCCCCAGGCAACTTCTGACGGGACTCGGGGTTTCTGCCCAAGGTCCCCAGGCCCCAAGGGCAACAGCCTTTCCCCCCAAGCCCCCACCACAGGGGAAAAGTGACTGCATCAGGGGCTCATTCCAGTCCAACGTGTTCCCCAAGGCTGGCACCGCTCTGTGCAGACAGAGGCTCTGGGAAGCACTGGCCTGCCCAGAGCCACCCGGTCCCTGAGGACATGGCTGGCAGATGTCCCAGTGTGGTCTGGGAACCTCCGGTTCCCGTGGACTGGTCCCCTGTGGGAGCAACACGCTCAGCGAGGCTACCACTCTCGGCCGGCCCTCGAGTCCCAGCAACCCACCAGGGCACCCACACCGGCCTCGGGGTTCTAAACCACGGCCTCGCTAAGCGGTGTTCCGAGGCCACCGTGCCACAGCCGGCTTCGCCGGGCCTCCTGGGCTCCCCACCGCCTCCGGAAGCAAACTCGAGCCCCTGATGATGGTAGCGGCGGGGAGGTGACCTGTGGGAACTACTGTGCCTTCTCATCTACTCTGAGCTTCTCATGGGCTGTGCCCACTTCACAACAGAGAACACTGAGGCTCAGACGGGAAGCGACTGGGGGGTGACAGACACTTGTCCAAGCCTCACTCACAAGTCAAGGGAGTCCCGCCGCTGGGCTGCCCTCTGGCCACGGCATCAGGTCCCCGTCTTCCCTTCACCGGGACACGGCCCTCTCTGCTTCCTGCTGTCCCCTCAGCAGACATCACAGCCCTGAACACCCTGCCCGCCCAGCACATAAAGATGGCATGCGCGCCTGTGGTGGCGCAGTGGGTACGGCATCGACCTAGGTCAGGGGTCGGGAACCTTTTTGGCTGAGAGAGCCAGGAACACCACATATTTTAAAATGTAATCCCATAAAAATTTGGTGTTGTCCAGAGGACATCTGTGACTGGCTCCAGCCACCCACAACCATGAACATGAGCGGTAGGAAATAAATGGATTGTAATACATGAGAATGTTTTATATTTTTAATGTTATTATTTTTTTTTATTAAAGATTTGTCTGCGAGCCAGATGCAGCCATCCAAAGAGCCACATCTGGCTCGCAAGCCATAGGTTCCCGACCCCTGACCTAGATGCTGAGGCCGCCCACCCGAAGCCCGGCTTGCTGGGTCAGGGCACATGCAAGAAACAGCTATGACAAGTCCGTGCTCCCCACTCCTCCCCCGCCTCCAGTCGCTAAGATCAATACAATAAAATCTAAAATAAGTAAGGAAATCGAGATGGCACTCACTGCAACCATCCCCTATGCACCAGCGGCTCCTGACCTTTCACGTGGGGAGGCCGCGTGGGGAGGTTGAACAACGTGCTCTAAGTCACCCAGCAGGGGCAGGGCCGGGATCTGAACTCCAAGCACAGGCGGCTCCCAGGCACTGGCTCCCCACAGCTGACAGCGCCTGCAGTTTTGCTCCCACAAGCCCAGCTGCTCTTACCCCCCGGAGGCCCCGACCCCTGGGTCTGACACGTTCTGAGTCCCTCCCCCACGCCGCCCGCCCTGCATTCCCTGCCTGGCACAGAGCCGAACACAGACAGAGCAGGCCCTCTGCAAACACCTGACACCTCACAGGGCCGAGCCCACCAGGGTGACGTTCCTGTGGAATGACACCTTCCCGAGGCCACGGGCCAGCACCCCAACCTACGCACCCCGTGTCGCGGCCCCTCACCAGCACCCCAGCACTCTAGAGATCGGCACCTCCCGGGAGTGCGGCAAACGAGGGATACGGTAGGAACAGGACTAGGAACAGGACGACGGCTGAGAGTGGGAAGACACACACGAGGGCTGTGAGGATGACGGCGGAATGGCCAGAGCAGCGCTGCGGGGAAACTGCATCAGCACTCTGTTGAAGGTCAAAGGGGCGTAGGGGTGCGCCTGGCGGCTCTCAGGTACATGACAACTAAGCTCACCCAGCTTACACACACCCGCAAGGCTGCACCAAGTCAACTTTTCTTTTTTAAGATTTTATTTATTCACTTTAGAGAGAAAAGAGAGAAGGGGAGGAGCAGGAAGCATCAACTCTCATATGTGCCTTGACCAGGGAAGCCCGGTTTTCGAACCGGTGACCTCAGCGTTCCAGGTCGACACTTTATCCACTGTGCCACCACAGGTCACACCTATTTTTTTGTTTTGATCTGTTTTTTTAATAATTTCAAAATCATATTTCCAGGGCCAGTCACACAGCTGGGGCCTAGTAAACACTGTTGAATGAATGGCTGTGTGTACTATGTTTGTGCATATAAATGCTTGTGTACACACACAGACATGCACACAAATACATATGCTTTTGGACTTTCTAAGATATTAATGGAGTCATACTATGCATACTTTCTAACTGATCACTTTGGAATGTTTCCCTTCCAAGTCGACAACTTTTATTTATTTTACTTTTTTTAAGTGACAGGAAGGGAGATAGTGAGACAGATTTCCACAAGCGCCCTGACCAGGATCCACCCTTTCACACGAGTCTAGTGACAGATTAGCAGTTGCCAGAGGCTGGAGATGGGGGTAGTGAGCTGACTACAAAGAGTGTGAGGAAACTTCCTGGGATGGAGTCGCTCTATACCTTGATCACTGCGGTGATGACACGACTGTATTTGTCAAAACTCAGAGAAGGGGCCCTGGCCGGTTGGCTCAGTGGTAGAGCGTCAGCCTGGAGTGCAGGAGTCCCGGGTTTGATTCCCGGCCAGGGCACACAGGAGAGGCGCCCATCTGCTTCTCCACCCCTCCCCCTCTCCTTCCTCTCTGTCTCTCTCTTCCCCTCCCGCAGCCAAGGCTCCATTGGAGCAAAGTTTGCCTGGGTGCTGAGGATGGCTCCATGGTCTCTGCCTCAGGCGCTAGAATGGCTCTGGTTGCAACAGAATGATGCCCCAGATGGGCAGAGCATCGCCCCCTGGTGGGCATGCCGGGTGGATCCCAGTCGGGCACATGTGGGAGTCTGTCTGACTGCCTCCCCGTTTCCAACTTCAGAAAAATACAAAAAAAAAAAAAAAAAAACCAACAAAAAAAAAAACTCAGAGAAGGGTTCACCTTTTTAAACAGTGAATGTTACTATTTATATATTATTAAGCTTGTCTTTTAAAAAATGCAGTTACAACTAAAACGCCCCTGGGAGCTCCACGTGCCCATCACATGACACCACACTTGACAATGCCCATCACTGCCATGAGCGCTCAGGGCGCAAATTATCACCTCTCCGCAGGTATCACTAACGGGCAAGAGCTGAGGCTGAAGCGTCCAGGGAAGGCTGTGCGGCCCACCCCGGGTCTGAGCTGCCAGTTTCCAAAGGCTGGAAGCCAGCATCACACTCCAGTGCTCCCGGTCCCCGAAGCCGCAGTCTCCCCTGGCGTCAGCAGGCACCCCAGGCAGGGTTTCCCCAGCGGCGGCTGTCCAGTCTGTGGATGTCGGGCCTCTGCCGCTCAGGGGTCCACACACAGCTGGACAGTCATGAGCCAGCGAGGGCTGCACACAGCTGGCAGCAGCCAGGAGTGGCTGGAGTTTTCCCATAAAGACGCCGTGAGCTGACTTGACAGAATGCCCCCTCCAGTGGGCGGGGTGGTCAATTATCAACACCTACTCAAGGCAGAAATCACTTTTCCTTTTCATCTCTTAACACTGGACCTTGCCCCTGTCTGGCCTGCTCCAGAAACAAACTCTGTAACAGATAAAAAGCATCCAGGAACTGGCCCACGGCTTGTGTCTGGGACAGAGAGGACAGGGAGGTGACCCAGGCCCAAGACCTGGGCTGTCTACTGGCACCACCTCCTTGTAGAGATCCAGGCGGAGAACACGTCTGGCCACTGCTTACTTAAAACACCAAAGCATGTCACTGTTTCCAGAGTAGGGCTGAGGGCAGAGCAGGAAAATGTAGACACACACACACGCACGCACACACACACACACACACGCACACGCGCACACACACACACACACGCACACGCGCACACGCACACACGCACGCGCACACGCACACACACGCACACGCGCACACACACACACGCACACACACACGAGCACACGCACACACACACACGCGCACACACACACACGCACGCGCACACACACACACACACGCACACACGCACACACACACACACACACGCGCGCGCGCACGCACACCCCACAATGAAATCTTCTCAGAGACTCTTTCACTGAGTTGTCCAGGGCAGTCAGCTCAGTGAGGGTGCAGAGCTTCACGGCCACAGGCCATCCTCAGTCCGCACCACAGGCCTCTGGCTGTGACAACCTGGCCTCGGGAGAGTTAGCTGACAACCGTCTGCTAAAGCGGGCCCTGGCACGGAGAGCAGGGCGCACAGCTCACTGGGCTCACCCTCAGCTCCAGCGCCTCAAATGGGAAAAGGTACGGCTGTCTCCTCAACTCCAAGCCCCGGAGAAAACTGTCGCCGTGTCTCCCACACACAGTTGTGGGCTAGATCTACGACAGCCTGGTCCACCCTACAGTTTGGGGTTCCGGCCTGGAGTACAACGAGAGAGGAAACTTCTAGTCTAAACACAGCCCTGAACCCAAGAGGAATTCTAGTTTCTTAAAACCATATAATTGTTTGGAAATCGCGCCATGTCCTTCCAGACCAGCCAAGTACGAGCACGGGGCTTGGTGCCGGTTGGTGTGTGGACGTGCAGGGTGCCCTTAGTGTGACCGCGGCCTGCATTGCAGCTCCCCCTGAACCCCGCTGCTTCCCCGAGGGCCGGTCCTCGCTCAGTTCAGCTCCACAGACACAAGCGAGGGCCCCCTCCCCACCGGCCCTAAGCACCTGAGGGTGACGTACATCTCACTGTAAGGAGACACACCTACCCCACCAAGACTGAAGCCGCCAAGGAAGCGAGAGCAAGGCTTCTGACAGAACTCCCATGTTAACTGGAGATGGAAAAAAAAGACTTTTAAAATTGACTTTAGAGAGAGGAGAGAGAAAGGCGAGGGGGGGAAGCATCAACTTCTGCTTCTCGTATGTGCCTTGACCGGGCAAAGCCAGGGATTCGAACCGGCAACCCCAGGATTCCAGGTTGATGCCTTACCCACTGAGCCACCACAGGTCAGGCTTAACTGTAGACTCTTTAAAAAGTTAAACTGCTTTGAACTAATTTTAGACTTAGAAAAACATTGCAAGAAATAGAAGAGAATGTCCATCTCTCCTTCTCCCGGGTTCACATCTCACACCACCACTAGGACAACGCTCGCCCCAGGAGACCCACACTGGGACAGCACCGGCCAAACAAAGGGCCCCACTGGACTGCCGCCATTCTTTCCACTAATGCCGTGGATTCCGACGGTCCAGACTCCCAACCCAGGACCTCGCGCTGCACGAGCTGTTCCCCGTCCTGGCCTGCAGTCTGTATCGCTCCTAGTTTTCCCTGGCCGTCCATGGCCTTCCCACTCCCAAGGAATGCGGACCTGTTACACGGTCAAATGTCCCTCGACCTGGCTCTGTCTGATATCTCATGACTGGAGTGAGTTTACACACTTTCTGACAGGAACACCACGGAAGCCACGTGCACGACACCGCAGGGCTTGTGCAAACAGGACTGGTTACTAGTGCCGCTAACCTTGATCAGTGACGCTGACCTCTCTGCCAGGTTCCCCCAGCGCTAAGTTACATATCTCCCGTGTAGTTCATCTGAGTGGGGGGCTTTTAAAGGGGAACGTATTGCTGTCATTACACACACTGCGTGTCCGCCCAGTGTGCTGGCGGCTGCAGCTGCCCCACAGATGAGGCAGCTCACGAGGATGAGCAGCAGAGCGACGTCTCTGGAAGATGCCACGGCTCTGGTGACAAAGAGGAACAGTAGCAGTTTATTTATAGATCCACTTGAAGACAGCTCATTGTAACTACTGGGGTTGAATTTTTAAGACCTTGGGAACAAAGGCTATTATAAACTCTCCTTGCACTTGGTTCAGTGGAGAGTGCTGGGCACCGACCGCACCCGGGCATGCGATTCACACTCTGTGCATCATCTCAGGACACGAGCACAGCCTGCAGACAGATAACCAATGCCTTTGCTCCCCTGCAGAGGCGGTGGGCCTCAGAGGAGCCAAAGCTGCCACCCCCGCTGCCCCGAGCCTCCCCGGGCTCTCTCTTGCAGCCTCCTGTCCTAGAAAATAAAGTTGCATGCTGCTGTGTGAACCCAGGTGACAGCACTCCCTCCCGCCCTCCCCTGTGAAGAGAAACAGTGCCCCCAGGGGGTGCCTGCCCTAGCACAGCTGGCAGGAGCTGGCCCACCTGTGGGACACATCTCTGGGCTGGAACAAGGGTGTCCTGGGGCTCAGAGTCACAACTCTCCCTGAGGACAGAGGAGGGTGGCGCCCCGAAGCTCCTCCTGCCCCCAGCTCAACTTGGGCTCTAAGCCAAGACTGCACAATCTCTGCACCACCAGAACCGTGGGGGGGAGGGGCAGGGGGAGCCGTGGGTTTTCTCAAACTCGCCCACATCCTTATTTGAACAGAAAGCACCAAACACATTCTTGACTCGATGTGGGAAAATGTGAATGTGGACTAGGCGTTTGATACTAAGGGATTATTAATTTAGTTGGATGCAATAAGAGCGTTGCAGTTATGTAAGCAAGAAATGTCTTTACTTAGGGTAAAATAATATACCTGGAATCAAAAATACCCCTACTCTTCTAAAAAAATGTTGCGGGGGGTAAGACTAGCAAAGTGCTGACGTGTCCTGGCTGGGTGGCTCAGCAGACAGAGCATCGTGGGTTCGATCCCTAGTCAGGGCACATACGAGAAGCATCCAATGAATGTGTAACTAAACGGAACCAACTGAAACGACGAGTTGATGTTCCTCTCTCTCTTTCTCTTTTTCTCCACCTTCCCCCTCCCCAAATCAATGGCAAAAATTTTTTTTAATCAAATCAATAAACACAAAGTATTTTTTAAGTGCTGAAGCTAGGTGATGGGTACATGAGAGTTTGTTAGATTATTCCCTCTACTTTTTGTGCTAGCTCAAAAATTTCCACAACACAAAAGATTTTTTTTGTCATTATAATAATAATAAACAACTCTGGGGCAACTGTGAGGAGCTGCAGAGCGGAGGTCAGGTACCTGGGGCCGGAAGAGAAGGCAGGCTCAGCGCCACCCCCACCCAGAGCCCGGGCCGTCTCGGGCACAGGAGGCAGGTGTCAACCACAGATGGCAGTGCCGCAGAGAAAGCCCGATGGCACCTAGAGCACCCAGCGAACCTGCAGCAATGTCCAGACCTTCAAAGAAACTAATTTAAGGTAATCTCCATGGAAACAGTCTATTCTGATATTTCCCATGGTAACCAATGAGAACAGAAACACAAGCATTATCCACACCCTCCCACCACACAGGCAAGGCTGCCATCCAATCTGGAAAATACATGCTGCAAAGGGCTTTTTCCCTCTGAAAATGAAAGAGGCGCTGACATTTCTAGTCCATGCATTGCCCAGTCACACCCAGACCACTCTGTGCCACCCCCAAAGTGACAAACCAAGCCACAAAGTGCAAATGCCAAAGAGCCAGAACCTGCCTCCAGCCTCACACGCGCACCTCGAACGTCCCGATCCGTCTGTCTGCCAGCCCCAGCCCGGCACCAGGGGAGACCCAGCCCCAGTCTCCTGGACACACGAGGCCTGAGAATGACTGACTCCAGCTCGAACGTCCCGATCCGTCTGTCTGCCAGCCCCAGCTCGGCACCAGGGGAGACCCAGCCCCAGTCTCCTGGACACACGAGGCCTGAGAATGACTGACCCCAGCTCGGCACCAGGGGAGACCCAGCCCCAGTCTCCTGGACACACGAGGCCTGAGAATGACTGACCCCAGCTCGGCACCAGGGGAGACCCAGCCCCAGTCTCCTGGACACACGAGGCCTGAGAATGACTGACTCCAGCAGAGGGGGCTGCCCCAGCGCACAGGACGCTCTGGGTGGACGGGGTGGGCAGAAGTCACAGCCTGGTGGCTGTCCTGGGAAGCCTGCATGGCGGAGGTGTCATCTGGAGAGGATGAGTGCAGCTCTGCTGGGGAACAGGGAGTGTGGCCCAGAGAATCACAGTCAGATTTAAGCAACTGGGTCTACTTCCACTTACGGGTCATTTCTTCCATTTTAAGGTTTCTGGGTTCAAAAAATTAACATGGAGAAGGAAGGAAAGAAGGGAGGAAGGGAAGGCGGGAAGGCAGGAGGGAGGGAGGGAGACAGACTCAGGTGCAGGGCCTCAGCTCCTGCCCACCCGTCTGCTCTGCGGCAAGCCCATGACCTGTTAGCACGGCAGTGTCACAGTGGTGGCCCCAGGGCTGGAACGAAAGGTGCTCCGAGGCAGGAGCTCAGGGTCCAGGGTTCTGTGATTTGGACTCATTTATGTGCAACTGTGGAATCCCCATGGGCCTTGAACCCACCTTTGGGCTGCCAGGGGAAAGGCAAATCCTAGACAGTTCTGAGACCCTTGGAAGAGATAACAGAGCTCTCCAAGGTGTGTCTGTGCCCAGGGTTATGTACCAGGTGTGTCACGACGCACACAGAGATGCACACAAGGGCCATCAGGACTCCCCGATCAGGTTCGTCCGTCGTCATGACACTGGCTGCGTTAATGTGCCTGCCCTGGACTTCTGGACTGTGTCCTGGTGGTTTAAGTCACTAACTGGGCCTCCCTTCCTAAGAATTAGGCCACTGTCCTCTGGAAAGGGACCTGCTTGCCTATAGAACAAAGGGAGACTTTCCAGCAGCAGGAAGCTGCCATCAGCCCCTCAATGGGGCAGTTCACAGAAGGGATGTCAGCTTCTGTCCCACCCCATGGCCCAGCCTGTCCTCGCTGTGGTCACCGCTGTTCCAGGCCTTGTTTCCGCTCTCACTACCTGGAACTGGTCCCCCAAAGCTCCCCAGAGAGGACCTTCCCCCGGGGACTTAAACGTGGGGCCACAGCACCCAGGCCCCACCGCCTCAGCTGTCTGACGCTCTCACCTGCCACCGCCCTCGTGGCCACAGGCTCTGAGGCAGTGTGACTGCAGGGCAAAGGGCAGGAGGCAGGTGACCCGTGGGTTCAGGAACAGGCACTGACAGTCGCAGCAGCACTGACAGACAGGATGGCAGGTCCGGCAGAGGCCCACAGAGGGGAGCACTGGGTCCCATCCTCCCTCTAACCGAGCGCCCCTGGCTGGAGATAAAATCACCTCTGCCTGCCCCGCTGTAAACAGAGCCAAGCAGGTGCCTCTGGGGTTAAAGAGCCCTCGGGCTGCACTGGAGTTTCTTTAACACTGCAGTGAGATTAGAACCCAGGACACACCCCTTTTCCTCGATGGAAAGAGGCAGACCGCAGTTCCCCAAGTGCCTCCCCTCGGCTGCAGCCCCACGAGCCACCTCTCCACCCAGGATGCCATGGTCACACTGGGCCAGCAGCATCAGCGTCACCTAGAAATGTTTCCAGTGCAGATCCCTTACTGCCCCTGACATTCTAGGGGGTGCAAGCTGTGCTCCAACAAGCCCTCGGCGTGACTCTGGTGCACACTGACGTCTGGGAGCCACTGCAAGCAACTTCCTGCAGAAACGACCCAGGTTAAAAGGCCTGTCTCCTCTCCACACTGCCTGGAGGCTCAGCTAACTCCTGATGCAGTTCTGCAAACGCCCACTTCGTGCTGTCAAAGGCAGCCCCGCACTGGTAAGCACAGGAGTTACCCAACACAGGCTGGGTAGCAGCCCTAACTCTCCCCCCCAGAGAGCTGTAGCCTCTGGAAGGAAAGGGAGAGGCCTTGTGTCCACACCTGCTTCCCAGGAGTGGACACAGCGGGGTGGGCCCTGAGGGCAACGCCCAGACCCCCTCCTCCCTGGGCCCATGGGCCCCTCTGCCAGGGGGGCTGGGTTACTGGTGCTCCTAGACTTTGCACAACCACACTATCCACCAGCCTCTGTCTGAGGATGTGCTCTTTCAAGCAGTAAACTTTCTTTAAAAACTGCAGTTTGGTAACAAATACTGAATCGCCTCTAATTCGAGTCTCCTCCATCTTCCCACTGAACCAAGAAACCTGGAGCACTTTCCGTGCCCTCTGTCCAGGTAAGGGGGACAGTGCAGCCTGGTGTGAAGAGGCATCCTGTCTCAGGGCTGCCAACCAGAGGGCACCTGGAGCACTTTCCGTGCCCTCCGTCCAGGTGAGGGGGACAGTGCAGCCTGGTGTGAAGAGGCATCCTGTCTCAGGGCTGCCAACCCGACGGCACCTGGAGCACTTTCCGTGCCCTCCGTCCAGGTAAGGGGGACAGTGCAGCCTGGTGTGAAGAGGCATCCTGTCTCAGGGCTGCCAACCCGACGGCACCTGGAGCACTTTCCGTGCCCTCCGTCCAGGTGAGGGGGACAGTGCAGCCTGGTGTGAAGAGGCATCCTGTCTCAGGGCTGCCAACCCGACGGCACCTGGAGCACTTTCCGTGCCCTCCGTCCAGGTAAGGGGGACAGTGCAGCCTGGTGTGAAGAGGCATCCTGTCTCAGGGCTGCCAACCAGAGGGCACCTGGAGCACTTTCCGTGCCCTCCGTCCAGGTGAGGGGGACAGTGCAGCCTGGTGTGAAGAGGCATCCTGTCTCAGGGCTGCCAACCAGAGGGCACCTGGAGCACTTTCCGTGCCCTCCGTCCAGGTAAGGGGGACAGTGCAGCCTGGTGTGAAGAGGCATCCTGTCTCAGGGCTGCCAACCAGAGGGCACCTGGAGCACTTTCCGTGCCCTCCGTCCAGGTGAGGGGGACAGTGCAGCCTGGTGTGAAGAGGCATCCTGTCTCAGGGCTGCCAACCAGAGGGCACCTGGAGCACTTTCCGTGCCCTCCGTCCAGGTAAGGGGGACAGTGCAGCCTGGTGTGAAGAGGCATCCTGTCTCAGGGCTGCTGCCAACCAGAGGGCACCTGGAGCACTTTCCGTGCCCTCCGTCCAGGTAAGGGGGACAGTGCAGCCTGGTGTGAAGAGGCATCCTGTCTCAGGGCTGCCAACCCGACGGCACCTGGAGCACTTTCCGTGCCCTCCGTCCAGGTAAGGGGGACAGTGCAGCCTGGTGTGAAGAGGCATCCTGTCTCAGGGCTGCCAACCCGACGGCACCTGGAGCACTTTCCGTGCCCTCCGTCCAGGTGAGGGGGACAGTGCAGCCTGGTGTGAAGAGGCATCCTGTCTCAGGGCTGCCAACCAGAGGGCACCTGGAGCACTTTCCGTGCCCTCTGTCCAGGTAAGGGGGACAGTGCAGCCTGGTGTGAAGAGGCATCCTGTCTCAGGGCTGCCAACCCGACGGCCCAGGCTCCCCAGCCCGGCCTGGCCTGCGGCACGGCCCTGCCCAGTGAGCCCATGAAGTCGAAAACGCCCCAGGGCTGCGATTCAGGCCGTTGGGGCCTGCAGGCCCGCGGTGCTCCCCGCCTCCACGTCCCTGGAGCAACCACCTCCCAAGAAGGCTGCCGGGGAACGCTGTCCAGCACACGGTCCTGGGAGACACTGTCCCTCCCCACACAGTGCCTGGCCGCCCGCTCCGCACAGGTGACAAGCTGATTCTGAGTCATCAGTGTCTGTCCACGCTGGGTTTGGGCATCTCTCCCACGCTGAGGGTGCTGGGCTCCCTTTTCCCACTGAGAAGTGGGGGATCCTTTTTGCTCTCTTCTGGTCAAGGGCCTCTGAGTTTTGCTAGCAGAGGGGCTGAGACCGTCCCCTCGACCCCAGGGGCATGGGCCTGACGGGGCCTGAGCCGCTCACCGGCAGTGACATCTGGGCTTAGGTGCCTCCTCTGCGCAGCAGAGTGGGCAGAGACGAGTTATTCCACGGAGTCACACAGCGCTGTGCCACCAGGTAAGTCCCAGTCAACGTGAAAACAAAGCCACCCCCACTGTTCCTGAGTCGGCTCACAAAGCCCCAGCCCACCAGGCCCCACACGGCCAAACCAGGGGACAGGGGCCTCAGGGACGCTTGCCTTCCTGGCCTCTCACCGGCTGGCGTTCACACGAGGAGACGTGGGAGAGGCCGGCCATTCAGCAGGAGCTGTGGGCAGGCCAGAGCCCCCGCACTGACATTACCTCACCCTCAGAGATGCCCTGAGCCCCAGCGCGGGGCAGGTGATGTGCTGGGAGCCTGGGTCCCACGAAGCCAACACTTGCCCAGGACGCCTGAGTCCCGGGGCATCTGCTGACTCACCTGCTACCAAGAGCCCCTTTAAACAGCCTGGAAAATCTGGAGCCAGAACTGGGATTAGGGAAGAGGAGAGAAGTTCTTTTTCTTTTTTTAATTTTTCCATTGATTTGAGAGAGAGAGAGAGAGAGAAGGGAGGGAGGGAGAGAGAGAGAAGGGAGGGAGGGAGAGAGGCATCAGTTCACTGTTCCACTTAGTTGTCCCATCCGGCTGTGCTCTCTCACTGGCTGCTTCTCCCTTGTGCTCTGATCAGGGATCAGACCTGTGACCCTGGTGCACCAGATGACACTATTCACTGAGCAACCCAGCCAGGGTGAGGCTCCTCTCAGACATGTAAATCTGAAGCTCACTCACAACACCCCATCTGCCAAGCAGCCCCCCAAACCCATACTTCTCCTCACTACAGAAAGCAAATGCCCGCCGGAAACGTGTGCTCCCAGTATGACAGCCGCGTCCTCCGTGCTCTCAGCCGAGAAGGCGTGCCCTGAGGCAGGCGGAGGCGGCCCTCAGCCTTAGCTCCTGGGCGAGGGCCCAGGCCTTCTGCAGCGTCCTTCCAGGACGCCCAGAACCTCGGCCCGGGCGAGACCCAGGGCCAAGACCCTCTGGGCCGGAATCAGGCCCAAGGACCCCTAAGTCAGGCCCGGCCCCGTGCAGCACCCCAAAATAAGACATGGGGACTGAAGGGAGGTGCAGGAGTGGCTGGGACCTGGAAGAAGAGGCTGAGGCCTCCAGTCAGAAGCCCTAGGTGGCCCCGGCCTCCTCTTCCAGGGCGCTCCAGCTCAGAAGCTCGGAGGTCCTATGCACCATGCCCGGGAGTCCTGGGCAGGGGAGGAGAAGAGGCCTGTCTCCACCCACCTCACAGATGGCTTCTGCATCTGGGAGCACAGGACTTGGGGCTCCCATCAGGAAGCGTGAGGACAGCGCGCAGAGCAGCCCACGTGGAAAGTGACCCCAGTCTGAATGGCCCACTCCTGCCCGCCGGTCCTGAAGGTTTTGAATACAGTCACCCTGACTGGGGAGAGGGGGTCATCCAGCTCTCTATGGGGCAGAGGAAGGAAAAGGAACAGTTTAAAAATAGCTAAAGCTTGGGGAGCCCTTGCCAGGTGCCAGGCACAAATCCAAGTGCTGGCTGGCATGTGTCCTTGTGAAATTTCAGCGAGGAGCTGGCATCTCCCCATCTGAGGTGAGCGGACAATGGCCTTGGCCTTAGAAGTCAAGGTTCCAGTCTGCACTGGGGGGCGGCCAGCCCTCAGAACTCAGGAAGTGGGTCTCACTTTTACTGACCACCTAGAATTCTGAATTCCGCCCCACCTCCCCGCACAACCTTCATTCTCAATTATGTAATGAGCTAGAGATGTTTGGAGGGAAAGGATAAATCAGAATAAATGAGTCCTTGCTATTCAAAGTGGCTTTAAAATGCCTCCACGGTTGGGGCAGAATCAGCCCTATGGCAGCTGAGACTTGAGGGACAGGTGCCAAATCCAAGCTCAGCCCATACTGTGGTCCTTTTGCCTCAGGGACAGGCCTCAAACACAGGCAGCAGGAGTGAGGCCATGAGGAGGAGCACGGAGAGGGGCCAGGGCAGGGCGGGCGGGGAGCAGAGCTGCGCAGGTGGCTCGCGGGGCCCCCACACCAGCCCCTCGGGGGGCGACCCCACGCTCGGAACCGCCGGCCCTGGCCCTGCCTCGCAGCCTCCTGCCACCCAGCCCCTCCTCAACGGCCCCCCGTGCCGGCAGCTCCCAGGCCGCTGCCCGAACACCCCTCGTCACAACCCAGCCAAGAACAGAGAGGAAATGGAACCCGTTATTCTCACACCAAAGGGCTGGGAAATGGCTTTTGCTTTTCAACATGAAATGCACCTAGAAATAAGCTGTGGGTTTCAGCTGGAGGTTGGAAATAGCTCCCGCAGTGAACACAGCTCTGCTGAGAGGGGCTCAAGCGTGGCCTTCCCTCCCAGAGCGAGAGCTGAACGCCACCGAGCCCGGGTCCTGGGCAGGAATTTCCGGGGCAGAGGGACTGTCACAGGCCTGTGGGGCTGCCCCTGCCCTGGTCTGCCCCTCTGGCTTTTAAGGAACACACCCTAACAAGCACACGGTCAGGAACCCAAGACCAGCACCTGCCCCGATCGGCTCCCTATAGTCCCCTAATGCCCAGGCGTGACCCGTGAGGCTTTAGGGCTAAGGCCCAGTGTGTCACAGAGCCAGGAGTCCAGGTCACAGGTCAGAGAGCTTGTGGGGCACTGTAGTGGCAGCTGTGGGCTCCCCGAGAAGCCACACCCCTGGCCAGCCGCCAAACCACTCACTAGGTATGATCCCAGTGCCAGGCAAGCCCACAGGTGGGAAGAACAAGCATACTTTCCAATATAAGTGAAAAAATCAAGTTACTAAAGGTTTTCTTTGTTGTTATTTACCATTACTTCTGGAAGATTACGAAGTTTTACAAGCCAAACATTCCTACAAAACGGACTGTGTTAGAACCCCAGGCTTTGGAAGTGGGGGTGCTCGGCCTGGAGCCAGAGCCAGGATTCATACCCCACTTGAGCCCACGTGGGGATGCCCGCTGGAGAGAGCTGTGGCCTGGAGGCCGTATGGAAACACACGGCTGTCCTGAGCCTGCTGGGTGTCTGCCCACCATGCCCACCCTGCCTGTCCCGCTAGTTCCCCACCCACAGGCCTGCTCCTAGGTGATCAGGCCCCACAGCCCTGGGAAGCAAGGCTGCCCCACCCCCGCCTCAGAGCCGGGACGGAAGGAACGAGAGGCAACTTGGACAAGTAACTTTCCAAGTAACTCCAAGAAAAGGAGCGTGGGGGTCTCCCCTTGCCGGTGGTTTCCAACCTTCCGAGAGACAGCTGGCACCCTCCCCTGGTATGGGGAAGGGTGGGTGGACGCTTGGGGGCAAGGGGGCCCCCCTCAGGCTCCCTGGTTCTATCCTGGGCCAGCGTGGCTCACGGGGCCTTGGGCAAGCCGCTTCCTGTTGTTCAGGCCCGTTTCTGGGTGTGGGAGAGGCCATGCTGCCTCCAGGGCCGGGGAGAGTGACAGGCCTGCTGCCACTGCAGCCTGAGACCTCTGGGGCTCCCTGACCTTGGCTTTGCTGTTCACTTCAGCCAGAGCTGAACGCACACTTACTCAGTGAGCCCTCCTCAGTTACCAACTTTTCCCCAGAAACATTTGTGAAAAAATATCACTATTTAAATTCAGGAACCCTGAATGCCCTTTCACCAACAAAGGTACCAGAAATGGTTTGTGGCTGAGGAACTTCCTTTCCATGGCTTCAAAAAACAGAAAAGAAAAGGAAAAAAAGGGAAGTGAGAGTACCTGGCCCAGCGCCTGGGCAGCCAGACCCAGCTGCGGTTCTGCACTGCGCCCTCTAGGTACCAGGGCCCGGCCCGAGACAGGCCCTCCGCACCTCGGGCCTCAGCTGGCAGGAGCATGTGCCATGGCAACACCCCGCCACGTGGTACGGGCAGGGCCCAGGAACCAGCAGTCGGCCTGCCCCAACGGCCTTCTCCCGGCTTCTCTGTTCATGCTAGACTTCAAACAAGGCAGAACCACAAGGGGCAAAGCAGTATTTGCTAAATGACAAGATCACCCTCAGGTCCCTTCCCTGCGACCAGCCTATGCTTCTCGCCCCCCACTGTTCACCATGACCCAGGCCCCCAGGGTCACAGGGTGCAGACACGCCTGCCAGGCCACTTACCAGAGTCCCAGAGGAGCTGGCCAGCCTGGCCGGGGGCCTCTGCGCTTTTAGGACGTCTCCATAATCCACAGCATCCAAGCTGCTCTTCCAGACCATCACCTGCCGAGACCAAGCGCAGACTTAGGGGAGAACACCCCCTCGCCAGCCCTGCACGGAGAAAGTGGGCCCAGAGGCTGGGAAGCTCTGGGCCAAAGGCCGGACAGTGGGCCCCACTTGACCCCCAATTCAACTCCAGGACCTGGCCCACCCCCCAGGGAGCAGGCTGCTCCGACAGCCTCCGCCCTCCCCGCCCAGCAGCTGGCTCCTCAGGCTGTCAGCTTCAACACCACCTTCTCAAGCGGGTCTTCCCTGGCCCCTGCTAATTGTTTCTAAGTGTCCTATTATTATTATTATTATTATTAATTTGAGAGAGAGGAAGAAAAAAAGAGGGGCAGGGTGCTAACTCCTATCACAGCCCTGTTTCCTCCAGAACACCAGTGGCTAGTTCACCTTTGCCCCTTTCCCTCGTTCCTCAGTCTCCCCACTAAGTCAGGGCCTCCTGGGGGCAGCACCCTGGCCTGCTGCACTGAGAGAGTAGATAACATAGGGCTTACAGCAAAAACTCAGCTCCGTGCCTCAGTTTCCTCAGCTGGGAAGCAATGACCCTAGCTCCTACTTCACAGGGCTGTGGTGAGGGTCACAGCCTGGCACGGACACTGAGCCCAGGGAGAAGCTGGTAATGCCCCCTGCACCCCACATCCCACTCGGAGGATCTTCACACCCTGAGGCTCCTGGGCAGCAGGGGCGCTCCCTGCTGGGGGTGCCAGCGCCACCCGGCTGCCCTCGCCCAGGGCAGCGTCTAGGTGGCGACCACGGCATCCACGCGAGAAGAAAAGGCAGTGCGCCCGGGAGCTCTCCCTGCAGGGACACGGCCACAAGCCTGTTCCTGGGGAGGCTCCTGCATTTCCAAAGCACGCCCACTGGGCTCTGCTCCCCAGGGGACGGTGCCCCAGGGCTCCCACCCAGCCCCACTACAAGCAGAGGGTGGCACACATTCTGATTTAGGGGTCCTCATGTGACCAGCCAAGTCCTGCTGCCGTGTCTGTTCCCGGCAGGGAAAGGGCCACCCCAAACACACAGAGATGTGTCAGACATCGCCCCGAGGGCTCAGAGCAGCCCGCAGGAAGGCTGCAGGAGCTGGCAGCAGCCGCTGGGGACGGCAGCCTGACTTCCTACCAGCCTGCCTCCTGGACCATGTGGCATCTTCACCACCACCTTCTTACAATGTCAATTTACTGTTCTGGTTTCCCGCATCCCCATAAGCAATGAGCGAGGCCTCCACGCCCAGGGAAGACCCAGGGGTTCCTTTTCCTTTCCTCCTCCTTTGTTAGTGCAGGTGCTGGTGCAGGTATGGAGACACCTGCTGTCTCTTATCCAAGCTGTGCGAAAAGCCCCCTGACCCGATTTCCTGGCAGAGACACAACTCAAATCAGCCCATTGGGCTGAAGCTGGGCTCACTAGGAGGCAGATGGGCCCTTCCTGGGCTAAGTGGTCAGAGCTATGCAGCCCAGTATAACAGGGAGAGACAGTCTACACGACAATCAGATCAGGAGTGGCTCAGAAAAGCCACCCTTCCTACCTGGACAAACAGCGCTACATGGGCACCTGCAGAGAGAGTTCTGAGAGGTGGAGTCTTCAAGGCCCGAGGCCTCCCAGAGGCCAGGCTCTTGGCCAGACTCAAGGCCAGGGTGCCCACCAGGAGATAGGTCACCGGTGCTTAGCAGTCTGGGCAGGAGACACAGGGTGACAAAGTGGGACAGGACCTCCTCACACATGTCCTTTCTGCAGCCACGGAGTCTGCAAACCCTCACCCCCCAAGAGCACCCAGCAGGCAGGGGACAGAGGGCGGCAGGGGCAGCGTGGAGGCTGCAGGGCCGCCCCCAGCCCTGTCATCTCCTGAAACGCAGCGTCCTCAGCACAGAACGGTGAGGAGGGGCCTGCCCCACAGGCCTACATGCAGATTGAATGAGTACGGAGCTCTGGCCACATCACCCACACCACCAGGCCCACAGTAAATAGCCAATGACTGACTAGTCATTTATAATCAGGAGAAATTATTGAAAATCTGTTTCAGCTCTTTGGCGCCAACCACACTCCAGACTTCTGCTCCACGCTGGCTCGAGTGGCGAGGGTTCCAGGGGGCCAGCTTGAGCAAGGGCTCAGGGGACAAGGGCTCTGGTATGAGCACCCCGCCCCAAGCTGCGGCCTTCGTGCTCACTGAAGGCCACCAGAAGGGGGGGAAGCCTGGCCCGTCCCCAAGACGCCTCCGCCTCCCGTTGCCCCAACCGGTGCCGGCTGGTCCTCTGACCACGCTTCCCTCACCTGCTCGTCGGCGCCTCCTGAGGCAAAGTACTCCCCCGTCCTTGAGAAGGCGACAGTGGTGGCTGGGCCCTGTTGGAACAGAAAAGAACAAACAGCAACGTCACTCTGGGTGCAAGATGCACGGGAAAAAGCTGCAGCCGAGTGACGCAGCCACAGGACGAAGGCCGAGGGCCTCAGGGGCCATGGTCCTCGCCAGCCTCGGGCAGAGCAGCTGGCGGGTGCCTGGCATGAGTGCCACCCTGAGATCTCGGACAGATCCCCGAGGCGTCTCCACACCTGGAAGGAAACCAGTGCACCGAGTATCCCGAGCTGGCTCAGGAAGTCACAGACACCTTCCTGTCACCACTCAACCACCAGATGCCAAACTGGGGACGAGACGCTGGAGACCAAGCCAGGGCCGGAGCAGCACCAGAGAATGCAGCCGGCAGCTGGCTCAGGAGAGAAAGCAGGGGCCGGAGCAGCACCAGAGAATGCAGCCGGCAGCTGGCTCAGGAGAGAAAGCAGGGGCCGGAGCAGCACCAGAGAATGCAGCCGGCAGCTGGCTCAGGAGAGAAAGCAGGTGCTGGGAGCCCTGCAGCAAGATGTGCTAGAACGTTCCCCGGACCTCCTGCCCGGAGACCGGCAGCGAGCTGTGAGGGAACACTGAGGACTGAGGTCCGCAGGCCTCCTGAGGGGTCCTGTTTGCCGGAGGCCCGCGCAGGCACCGCGGCGACCCTGAAAAGAGAGGCCTTCCGCGAAGGCTCCTGCCGGCCCATCGGTGTGTCTGCAGGGGCCCAAACCAGCGGCCCGGCATGCGGGGCACAGTGCAGAGGCCGGCCGGCCCGGGGCTCCACTGTGGGCCAAGCCAGCGTGGGCTGGCCAGCAGACGGACCCCACGACTGACAGCCACGGGCCAGCCATTCCGCTGGCCTTCGGGCCGACCACCTGCCAGGCCCCCCAGGCTCGCCGGCGCCCTGCCACCCAGACGCCGCCACCGCTCAGGCCTCCTGCCCCATGCTCCTCTTCAGCTTCCCTCACGCAGCTCTGACCGGTTCTTCTGTCTTTCTTGGTTTTAAGTAAATTCATTTAGTTTATAAATTTGGCTCTAATTCCCACTTTTCCATCCACAACATTCCCACAGCTGCTCCCCTGCAGGTGCTGAGCCCCGCTGTGATTTCTCTCCGGCCAGCAGTCACTCTGGAGGACCATGCCGGCTGGGAGACGTGCTCTCTGAGGCCATTCTGCCAGCATGGCTGCTTGCTTCTTCACGTCAGCCCCCCTGACGTGCTAGCCCACAGGCCTCAGAGCGCCCTGAGGCCAGTGGGGCTCTTAGCCCAGCCTTTAGCAGTGTAGAGTCCACCCTGCACCAACCGCAGGCACTCACCTACTTGGGGTTCTGGCCCCACGTGGCTCCAGGCCAGCCCAAGGCAGGGACGCCCCCAGGGCCCCTCCCTCTCTGAAGGGAGAGGGTCCCACGTGATCATCAGGAGCACCGGACGAAGCCCGGCCTCCATCTCCCCACCTCCTGACCCAGCCACACAGGCCCTCCAGCTTGGCTGGGCCGACATCCAGGCATCTCAGCAGACATCGCCTCTGCCGTGCCAACCTCCAGACCACAGGCCCGTTCTGTCTGCTTTCTTCACTCTCACATGGTAACCCATCAATAGAAAAGGGGGGGGGGGAGAAGGGCAAACCAAAAGGCCCGTGCTGTGCAAGTCCACAGCTCCCAGGGACCCTCACTCCCAGGTCCTGCAGCTTGTCCAGCCTCTACCCTCCTCACCCTCCACCCGACTCCCTGCACGCCTGAACTTGGACCCTTGTGCCCACAAGCTAACCAGGCAAAGCCCAGCCAGTTACCTCACCCCCACCACCCAGCAAGGGTTTGGAAGTTTTTCGGTGGCCACCATCGAGCGACAGGCATGCCCTGCAGGTGTCACATCAGAGGAAAAAGAGGGCTCTACCACAGACATGGAGGTCAAGGACCCCACGGGCCTCCAGGGTGCATGCTCTGGCCCTGTTCTTGCGCTCAGGCCCCGGCTCCCGCACTCCGTCCCCTGCACTCCGGCTCCCGCACTCCGTCCCCTGCACTCCGGCTCCCGCACTCCGGCTCCCGCACTCTGGCAGGCTCCCGCGCTCTGCCCCTGCCCCCCCGCCCCCCCCAACCACTCTCATGCTCAGGCTCCATTCCGGCGCTCAGGCTCTGGTTCCTGCGCTCCGGTTTCCGCACTCCAGACCCTGCACTCCGGTTCCCGCACTCCGGCACGCTCCCGCGCTCTGCCCCTGCCCCCTGCCCCCTGCCCCCCCCCAACCGCTCTCATGCTCAGGCTCCACTCCAGCGCTCAGGCCCCAGCTCCCGCACTCCGGCCCCTGCACTCCGGCTCCCGCGCTCAGGCCACCTCTCCCACAACCTTGCAGCAAGGCCCCTGCACTCACTCAGCAGTGCCTGCTACAGGCCGGCTCCTGTGTCCACAGGCAGCCCGGGACAAGAGGACCTCTGGAAAAAGCTGCTGCCCAGGAATGCCTCTCCCAACCATGGCCAAGGACACCTGCTCCCAGCCCTCAATCCCGGACTGCAGGTAGGGGACGGAGGGCCACACTGACCTCTTCATTACTGGGCTGGAGCAAATGTGCTGTCCTCCTCACCTCTCAGAAGGAGCCCAACCATCCAAGCCAGAAAGTCTGCACTTCCTGTCCCCTGGCGTACCCTGAGTATGAGCCCACATGCCCAGGCCACTCTGGCCTCCAGGGCAAGGTCCCCTAGTGGCCACTGTCCCAGCCCCAGCCAAGACCACAGCACGACATAAGCTCCAGTAGCATCAGGTGATCCATACTCTGAGCCTGTGACTTCACAACAGCCAAGCCTCCGCACGCAGACAGCAGCCCTGGGCTGGGGTTCCGAGTGCCTCAGCGATGGCTGCCTGCCCGTCTTGTGGGCCAGCTGAGGTACGTGGACCCATATGCCACTGGTCCCTGTGCCGCTCAGTCACTCCACAGCGACACGAGCACCAACTGCACAGCCACAAACACCAGGTTTAACTCCCCACCCACGTCCCGCCCACCCTCCTCTCCCAAATAGCTCTGGGACTTAAACCAAATGAGCACGGCTTGAGATGTCTCAGAAAATATATAGAAAAATAAGTCTCTATTACTTGCACATTAGCCCCCATGCTTGCCACATAGTTATGGGGGCCTTGTTCGGGACACAGGGCTTTGAACGACAGCTGTACATGGTGGGAAAGCCCCTTGCTCTGCGGGGCCTCCCGCCGCAGCGAGTAGCGCGGCCGAGGCGCTCTGCGCAGCGACAGAAACCCCCACGTCCGTCCCGGACTCAGCAACAGCAGGGACTCCCTCCGTCCTGCTTCCCTGGCACCGCCAACAGCCCGCTGCCTCCAGACACCTGGCTAGGCCACCAGGACTCAGGCCCTGGAGAAGGTGACCCAAAGGGCGGGACTACTAAGGACACACAAACAGACCTGCAGGCCACACCCACTCCGGGTCGCTGGGGGAACAAGTGCGTTTGGGCCAGGGAGTCACCGCAGCCCACCCAGCAGGGATGGATTCAGGGAGGATGTTTTGGGGGAATGACAACCCTAAACAAAGTAAAAAGCCAGCTAACCCCTGAGGAACCCTGGATGGGTGTGGGGCAGAGGGGGGCCATCCCCATGCCAGAGGGAGCCCCGCGCTCACCAACAGCGGCTAAGTCATCAGCGACCCGTCACACTCATTTTCCTAACAGTGACTGCTTACCACATGTGCAAGGACTGTACCCACAACAGAAACTCTGATGGCCTTTTAAGGAGCTGTCACTAGAGCAGCAGGGGATCGTGTCCCAGGGCTGAAGTGCAAAGAGGCTAACATCTGCGGCCATGCAGACACATCCTCTCCTTGAAGGAGGCAAACACGACACTCGTTTACAGATGAGAAGAGACTCAGCCAAGTCAAGGTCTTGTCCCCGTCCCAGAGGAAGAGGCAGCTGGAGCAGTCTGACCCCGACGCCCACGCTCGGCCCCCCACCTGCAGGGCCCCGCCCACACCCAGGCCCAGGCTTCCTCGGCTGAACAAGAAGGGACAGCCTCGGCTTTCCAACCCAGAAACGAGGGGTACAAGCGCTTTCTCCTGGAAGCACTGGGCGCTTCCGTACAGAGCTAGACACCGTCACCCACCAGACACAGTGGTGTGTGACCCTCCCCAGCTGAACACACTCTGGCACTTGGCCTCGGTCCAAGGTGATGGGTGCGGGCTGTCTACCAGCCCCAGCCACCGAGAGAGGTCGCTGGGGGGTTCCAGCGGCAAAGGTGGAGAAGAGGGCCATGCACCACACCCAGGCTGCAGGGCCGGACTGCTCACCTTTCCACCGGGGTGGGCAGGTGGGCAGATGTGGCTGGAGGGAGAGAGGCAGGTAGAGGCACCTGCCTATCAGCCCCAACGGGCTCCTCAGCCTGTTGCATTCCCAACGCCCACCGACAAAGCCATCCATGTCTACTCGCACCAGGTCTGGAAACCTGCCGCACCCACAGCCTGGTCATCGTGGAGCCCTGAGCAGCAGGAGCGGCGGGGCTCTTGAATGGCCAAGGTTCACCCACGTCAGTGCCAGCCAAGGGCCTGCCCAGCTCTCTGGCCCGCCATCCAGACCATTGAGTGACACAGCCCGCGGGAGCCTCTGAGGAGCCACGGGGACCCCAGCAGCAGCCTGGGCACAGCACGCATGGCGGAGAGTTCCCTGGGCAGGACCTCTCTTGGTCCCCAGATGTACCCCCTGAATGGCCCTTGCAGCTGAGTCCCAAAGCCAGGACCGCAGGACAGCAGTGCCAGAATCGCTCGGGCCCGCAGTAAACTTACAGCTGTCTTCCAGCCCCACACGGCGGAGGGGAAGCGTGGCCAGCTGTGTGCCAGGACCCCCCAACTGCCTCCTGGACACACTTCTGGGCTGATGAGCTGCCCTCTGAACAGGGGACCCCGCTGTGCTGGGTGACCCTGACCTCGCCAGTGCCCCTGTCCTCGTGCCCGTGCCTTAGGAGACACAGGGATGGTACCTGAGGCCTCAAGCCAGACCAGTGTCGCCCACAGCACTGCCTGCCCTGAGCCTCTTTCTCCAGCCTGACCTCCCTCACCGCTGCGGCAGCCTCAGCCTGGCCCTCGAGCAAGGCACTGCCCTGGCTCTCGGAGCGCCCCATCCTGGTCAAGGGCTCACCCTGCACCGCCTCCCTGTCGCAGTCTTCTCTGCTTGAGACCAAGTGCTGGGGCCCCTGAACCGCCCCTTCCCCTCTGCACTGTTCCTTCTCGCAGGCAGGGACCTGGAAGCCCCAGAGGGCTGCCGCTCCACTGGCAGAAAAATGCACCAGCCCCTCCCACGGCTCTCTCGGGGCCAGACCTAGGGACTGTCACAAGGAGAACCAGACCCAAGTGTCACGGGGTTCACTCCTGCGGGACCAGCACGGAGTGGCGTAGCCGCAAGGCCGGGACACATGCAGCCACTGGCCTCCTGGCCTTCTACACAGACTGGTGACCCAGAACGAGGTGAAACACAAGTCGACTTCCAGAAGTCACACTGAAGCCAGTGAGTGCGGTGGCAGCTGACTCGGCCCCCATCACAGCTCCGCCCCACCCGTGAGACCCCTGCGAGGCCACCCCGTCTTCAGGCTCAGCCTCCCCACCTGGAGTCAGAGCTCCCCGAGCTGCCGTCCCCGTCTGCCCAGTCTCTGGGCAGCCGGACCTCCCGGGGCCAGTGTCAGGGAGTGGCTGGTGGCGGCTGCCCTGGATGAGGTGGCAGCCACTGCCAGCACAGACTGAAAGCCCGCGTCACCAAACAGCCCAGCTGTGCGCCTTCCTAGAAGGACCCGCGGGACCCAATGCCACAGTGGGGAGCCTCAGAGGACCTTACAGCTGCACAGAGCTCCGGGGCCAAGCTCCAGCCGACTCCTCCACGGCCCCTCGCGGGACCCCTGCCAGGCTCTATCCCTGGGCCTCAGAGGAGGTGGCACATGACCCAGCAGGTGTCACAGAACTAGTTCCAGGAGCCAAGCCACTCCAGTCGACAGCATCTCACAAACCCTCGAGTCAGGAATGTTCTCGGAGCACGGCAGCTCCCAGACGACACCACAGGCTCAGCCGTCGTGGGCTCCTCCCCCACCCAAGCCGAGCGGGCAGCCCCGGCTCCTGGCCGGTCTCCACAAGCACTAGCTCACAAGGTCTGGCTGGCGGGCTCTGTGCTAGCCACCTGCCCGAATCCAGGCTGCTCACCCACACTGCCCCCTGCCCTCCCTCAAAGCACTACTAGCTGACTCGGGATCAGCCCACACCCAGGGGCAGAGTCAGGCTCAACAAGGGGCCAGCGCAGACCCTGGGCTGCAGAGGGCAAGCGGGACTTTGCTCAGGGCGAGCAGGCTATCGAGTCCCCCTGCCCCCACCACTGCACACTACGTCCCGACACCAGCTCAGAGACACGACACTTCGATCGTGCTGTGGCTTCTGTATCATTAGGAAGCACCCAAGAAAACATCCTCTCATGGCACTAGGCAAAGGAAGCAGGCCAGGTCCACCTGGGCGGCCAGTCATATAGCACAGAGCACCACGCTGCTGCCTCCAGTCGGGAGGGCCTGGCAGTCTCTCCACAGGTCTGGACGGGTTAGGGGCAGGGTGGGGGGAGGGCAGCAGAGTCATTTCTCTCAGAAGAGGCCAGGGTTAAAGCAAGTGCAAGAAGTCTGATCAGGCCCTGGCCGGTTGGCTCAGTGGTGGAGCATCGGCCTGGCGTGCAGAAGTCCCGGGTTCGATTCCCGGCCAGGGCACACAGGAGAAGCGCCCATCTGCTTCTCCACCCCTCCCCCTCTCCTTCCTCTCTGTCTCTCTCTTCCCCTCCCGCAGCCGAGGCTCCACTGGAGCAAAGATGGCCCAGGCGCTGGGGATGGCTCCTCGGCCTCTGCCCCAGGCGCTAGAGTGGCTCTGGTCGCAACAGAGCGACGCCCTGGAGGGGCAGAGCGTCGCCCCCTGGTGGGCGTACTGAGTGGATCCCGGTCGGGCGCATGCGGGAGTCTGTCTGACTGTCTCTCCCCGTTTCCGGCTTCAGGAAAATACAGAAAAAAAAAAAAAAAAAGAAAGAAAGAAGCCTGATCAGGTGGTGGTGCAGTGGATAGAGTGTCGGACTAGGATGCTGAGGACCCAGGTTCGAAACCCCAAAGTCACTGGCTTGAGCATAGCGTCACCAGTTGGAGCGTGGGACCACTGACATGACCCCATGGTTGCTGGCTTGAGCCCAAAGGTCGCTGGCTTGAAACCCAAGATCACTGGCTTGAGCAAGGGGTCACTGGCTCTGCTTGAGCGCCCCTCCATCAAGGCACATATGAGAAAGCAACCAATGAACAACTAAGGTGCCACTACGAAGAATTGATGCTTCTCATCTCTCTCCCTTGTAGCCTGTCTGTCCCTCCCCCTCTCCCTCTCTCTCTCTAAAAAAATAAAAAGCAAGTGCAGGGATGAAGCAGAGCTGGGCAAGCCTACCTCAGAGCCCTGAGCAAGCCAGGCCCCTGAGGCTCCCAGCCCGGCATCCCACAGCGCGCTGGTGTCACGGCGCCCCAGGAGGAAAAGTCCCTAAGACCACGGCAAAGCGATCCTAAGTTTCTGTGTCTGTCAGGGTTGGAACAGAACAGGCTGGAGCCTCACACTGACGTCCACGTCCATCTGAGCTGCGTGCCGGAGGAGAAAGCCCAGTTCCCCGGCCACTAGCCCTAGGGCTGGGCCATGCCACCCAGTTTGCAGCCCTGGTGCCCGGCCCAGGCGGGCAGTGGGTGGACACAGATGGCAAAGAGCAGAGGTGAGCTCACTTCCCCTTCCCCTGGGCACTGTGAGCGGGTGACTGGAGCCATTTCCCGCCCTCCACACCCCCAAACCGCCAGCTGCCCTTCAGCCTAGTCCCCACACTCCCAGGTTCACCAGCAGACGAATGACCACGCAGTCTGACTTCTCAGGAAAACGGCCCCAGGTTTCCTTGCCGTGCCGATGCAGAGCCTGACACAGGACGGCGTTCAGACCCCGAGCGCAAGTGTTCCCCGGCTGCAGGGCCGCTGTTCAGAGCCTTCACAGGACAGAAGAGGCCAGACCCCGAGCGCAAGTGTTCCCCGGCTGCCGCTGTTCAGAGCCCTCACAGGACAGAAGAGGCCAGACCCCGAGCGCAAGCGTTCCCCGGCTGCGGGCCCGCTGTTCAGAGCCCTCACAGGACAGAAGAGGCCAGACCCCGAGCGCAAGTGTTCCCCGGCTGCCGCTGTTCAGAGCCCTCACAGGACAGAAGAGGCCAGACCCCGAGCGCAAGTGTTCCCCGGCTGCCGCTGTTCAGAGCCCTCACAGGACAGAAGAGGCCAGACCCCGAGCGCAAGTGTTCCCCGGCTGCCGCTGTTCAGAGCCTTCACAGGACAGAAGAGGCCCTGGGGACCACTTCCACGCACGTCTGCACGCTGTGTCTGTGTACAGCTTTTTCTTTCTTTTCGTGGGAAGCAGGAAAGGCAGCAGTCATGTGGTTTTCAAATGCCCTCCTGGCTGTGAGACCCAAAACTGGTTACACGAGACTAAATCACTGAGACCTGCCAAAGAGCCAACCGAGAGGGCTCCCAGCAAGCTCACCACAGAAGCAGCCACCCAGAGCAGCGCAGTATCTGCACCTACACGTGCCGGCCACTGGGGAGCAGGCCCACGGTCCTGCACACGGGCGTGTCTGACAGGGAGGACAAGGGGTCCCCACAGCCGAGGGCAGCAAGTGGTCTCCAGGTCCCAAGAAAGCAGAAAAAAGGGCCCATGCCTCACCCCAAGCCATAGCCGATGGCCCCCTGTGTCCTGAGTCTGATGGCAGTGGCTTCAGAGAGCCCTGGGCTAGATACCTCACACCTGGCTGTTGGCCCAAGCTACATGAGCCCCCAGGGCCTCTCAGCCCTCAAGAATCCCCCCATCCTGCCTGCCTCCTGCTAGCCGGAGGGGAAGGGGCCAGCTGAAAGGCCCCAGGTGGGTGTGGCGACCCTAAGAGGAACCACTGGGCCGCACGCCCTAGAGGGGACAGGCCACGCCCAGGCCAGCTGCTGGGCAGAACAGCGGCTGCCCCCACAGAGCCCCGACCTGGTGGAGGACCACACACGTGAAGAACTGCCCTCCCGCTGCTGTCTGAGTCCCCGAGGGCAGCAGTGTCTGCAGAGCCCCAGGACACACCCAGGCCACTCAGGGCATGGGTCCAGGCCTCCACTCCAGCGGGCCCCTGGGACAGGCAGCACTTAGCCCGGGGGTTCCAACATCTGCCCCCTCGCATCTGCCCTCCTACTCGAATGAACTTGTGGAGGCCCTTCTGAGCTGCAGGGCTAGGCCCAGCACTGATAAAGGTCACGGGTCTGGTTCGGGGTACAAACCTGTTTCTGCATGTCACCCCACTGTCCAGGCACAGGGGACACAGAGCACCCCAGTGGGCTCTGAGGGCAGGGCTGCCTTAGGGGAACCTAGCCCTGCCAGGGCCTTGATCCACCCCCCCACCTCCTGTGCCACACATGCTGCCATCCTCACCTGGTGCCCATGGAGTGTGTAGAGCAGCCGGCCCTCCATGAGATCCAGGATCTTCAGGGTTGAGTCACTGGACGCCGTGACCAGATAGTTTCCCGATGGGTGGAAGGAGAGGGCGTTCACCGCCGCGCTGTGCACTGGAGAAGAGACGGCACTCAGGCGCTGGAGGGAGGCCCCAGGGGCCACCCCTCAGAGGAACTGTGCGGAGCCCCACAAGAATGTCCCAGGACAGCAGAACGATTCTAGGGCAAGAGGGCATCCGGGCAGCGGGAGCCCGTGTGGCTGGCCAGGGGGCGGGGGCTCCACCCTCACCACCACCACAGAGGGAGCAGAGTGCTCCAACATGATGCTGGCTCCCACTGGCTGCCTTAGGGCACCCAGTTGGGAAGCAGACCCTAGAAATGCCACCTGATGCCCCTGCCCACAGGAGCAGGTGTAGGGCAGCGAGTGAAGAGCTGAGACATGCTCTGGGAGCCAGCTGGGCGGCCAGGCCCCTCAGTGGCCACCTGTGGCCTTGACCCAGCACCCTCACGCTGTGAGCCTGTGTCCTGCACCACAGCACTCACAAGTTAGGGGCACTGCGGGCATGCGACCAGGTCAAGCCTGGGAGGCTTTAAGGAGTGGCCCTCCGATGTCCTTCTCCACTGTCCCCAATGTTCCCCTCCAGGTCCACTCGATCCACTCAGCAGCTCCAGCCCATCCGTGACTGCCTCCTCCCCGTCCCCAGCACAGTCCCCACCGTCCATCCTGGCCTCCCTCGCTTCCCAGCCTGTGGGCTCCCCAGCGGGAGGACCTTTCACCCCTGGTTCCCCACGGGCCCGGGAGACTCGCCCACCCCTCCCGACCTTGAAGCTCACTGCTCAGTCACCTCCTCAAGGATGACTCCCCAACCTCTCCGTGCGGGCCGCCCACATGCTCATCTCTGCTCAACGCCCTGTCCACAGCACGGGGTTTTCCATTTCAGTGCAGCCCTTTGATTCAAGACTGGGTCCCCACGAGACCATGTGTTCCATCAGGCAGGGGCTGTGTTGGGTCCTTGGCTCCCGGCTCAGTGCCTGACACTCACTGGGACTCAGGAAGCGGTTGGTGAGTGGGAGAGTTGGGCCCAGGCCGGCCACAAGGAGACAGTAACATGTGGACCAGCTTTTTAGGAAAACCCTGGTGCCTTTGCACCATTACCAGAGGCCTGGTGAGGGAAACCAGCTGAACTAAGATGACCACGACCCTTCCAAGTCAGAACTGCCACAAAGGAACAGCCAATTCAAAAACCCACCCTCCTGCGGGCAGAGCCATCTGCAGGGCCCCTGCTGGAGCAGTAAGCACACAGCACGCCAGGCCCTCAGCAGAGCTCTGGGGCCACTGCGTCTCAGACACCAGCGGGCTGTTATGCTGATGTCCCTGCAGCCGGCAGGGTGCAAAAACAGGTGCCTAAGCACACTTGGGAAGGCAGCCAGGGCTTTGTAAGACGATCCTCACATCTGGACACTAACTCAAGGTCGTGGGGGCAGGGAGAGCAGAGGAATAAAGCTACCCCAACTCCCGCAGGAACTGACAGGCACCAGCCACAAGCTGTAGCAGAATGTGACCATCACTAACCACACGAGGGGGGACGTCCACGTGTGTGGGCCCAGAGAGGGAGCTGGGGTTATCTCCATGGAGGACAGCAATAGAGGGACTTTTCATTTTCACTCGGCACACTTCCGGAGTATATATTTTAAACATCAGGACAGTCACTAGGATGGCACACCTGGTCAAATGATAAGTGAGCCCCTCACGTCCGGGAGGCAGGAGACCCAGGTCCAGCCCAGCGTGGTCCTGCAGGCACTGCAGGCATTGCATCTGCAGGCTGAGAGCCAGGGCCCCGCACGTGCACCTGAGGGCCGCTATGCTCCCCAGACAGTGCCATGCAGTGGGCGGCAGGGGGCAGAAGCACTGAGATCCCCCCAGGAGTCCTGTCCACCCTCGACCTCTCGGCCCCACTGCAGGACCACCCTGAGAGGCAGCCTGCCCTGTGTCTACCTCCCCGTGTCCCAACCCCTTTAGATGCCACTCCCAGGACATCTGCTCAGGCCTGGAGAAGGGCACAGGTCTTGTCCGGCAGCCCCTGGAGCCTGCAACAGGATGAATGCTCCCCGCCCCACCTGAGACCGTGCTGGCAAAGGAGCAGCGGGACAGGTGACTGGATCCGGGAGCCCAGGGCGCCCCAGCACCTCCATGACAGTGGGGTCAGGGCATGGACACCATGCCAGGGCCTCCCACCTGGTTCAGCTACCCCGGAAAGGAACATCCCCTAGGAAGGGCACCACTAGCCCCTTCCACTATAAATGGCAGGAATATCAGAAACCTCTTGGCCAGGAGTGGGGGAGGACATCTGGAATTGTTACTCTAGAAGAGAGCTCAGCCTGTCACGCCAGGATTGGGAACGACGCCCCAGACAAGAGGACCCGCCGGCCTCTCCCGCCTGCTCTTCTGCCTGGGACAGCCTCTCCTGGTCTGGACCTGGTCTGGAGAGGTGGTACGGCCATCAGAGGAGGCCTCACTGGAAGAACCACTCCTGCACAGCAACCCGCCGCAGAGGCTTAGCCAGCCCCAGGGGTGAGTCTCTCAGCATGAAGCCTAAGTAGTGATGCCCACAAACAATCCATTTCTCATTCTCATCAAGCCCAGAGCTGCAGGCCCTCTTGGCTCCATGGCAGGTGTCAGCAGAAGTGGATGGCAGGCTGCTATTTGGGGACAGCTCTGGACTACTGGCTGTTATCCCCTGGCCTTCATCTCTACCCCAGACAGGACTCCCTACTCAGGATCAAAGATACACCAACGTCAGGATTCTCCAGGTTACCGGGGCCGAGAGAGGGCAGAAGCGAGGCCACTGCAGACCCTGCCCCAAGCACCAGGAACTGGTACCCACACCCACTCTGCCCACCCAGCTCTGCATATAGGAGCCTTCCGCAAACCCAGCCCGCTGCCCACTGGCTCCAAACTGGCCAAGGGGCCCAGAGAAACCTCAGGGCCTGGCAGGAGGTGCTTTCTGGTGCAGGCCACACCCCACTACCAGCACCACGGGCACGGCAGCCTTCACCCAAGGCGGCTTCTCATGGTGAGCAAATGGCACTGCCCGTGCCCCACAGCTCTGGTCCCAGCAGCAAAGGACACTCCGGACATTCCTCTCCGTGAATATCACACCAACACCATGCAGGCCTGGTGGGAAAGGGCCAGCAAGCTGGCCAAATCAGGTGGACAGTGACTGCCTTCTGGTCAACCCCTCTGGTCTCAAAATGTCACAGAGTGCAGGCCTGCCCTGCTGGCTGCACAGCTATGTTAGAACCCTCTGTGACTACGGCTGGGCAGGTGGGGCCCGGGGTCTGCTGAGGCCCAGTGGACAGAGAACCTGGGACTGAGCTCTAGCTGGAGCTTCTGGTGAGCGCCAAGCCCTCTGGGACTGAGCAAGTCAATGAGAAAGCAACATGGTGCAAGGAGCACAGTGTGGGATGGTGGACAGACGCCAGAACTGGGGGCCCGGAGTCGGAGACCCAGATTCGCAGCTTCCTGCTGCAGGACTGTGGGCAGCCTCACACTACCCCTCTGTGAAATGGGCAGCAGCCCTTTCTTGCTGATCATCCTGACCTGTTGCTGGATGACAGAGCCGCATGCCTGGAAACCAAAGGCACGCCGCGGCTCTGGGATGGGACCACTGCGCAGACGTCTGAACAGCTTGGTGTGGGCTCAGAGCACATGGAGCCAAGCTCACCCCGCGGGACGGGAGGGTGCTTCCCGGGCTCGGGCAGCTCCGCCTACTCGCCCTACTGAGCTGGGAAATCAGAGCTGCTCCCTCCTGTGATCAGCCAGAGTGTGACTCCCTGGGGGAGACAATGGCACCAGCTGCCTGCTGTGGCCCAGTGACTCCAACCACCCACCACGGACCAGGCGGTGCCCTCCACAGAGGACGGCCACGGGCAGCTGGCGGCACACCACAGTATCATGCACCAGTTCTCTCAGCAGAGCCCAACAACCTCATGTACCCAAAGCCCACTCAGAGTGCCTGGTGTCTACCCAAAGTCACAGGGGAAACACTAGATGCCAGCCCTCAGGGATCAGCCTCCAAACAGACGCCCTGCCCCTCCGCAGGTGGGGGAGCCTGCAGGGAGAAGGTTCTCTCTCGGAGCTCTCTAGGGGGCTGGTGGGCCAGAGCAGACCTGACTGGGTCCCCCCAACTGGCAGGCTCTCCTGGAGCCCCAAAGGGGGGCCTCAGGCGGTGGGATGGGCCTGCTGCCTCGTGAACACCCACCACGTGCCCTGCTTTGGGCAGGGAGCGCTGCGGGAAGGCGGTTGTCTATGGGACACTCCAAGCCCCCTGACGCCTCTGGTCTGCAGTAAGGGTGGCTTAGAACAAGACACTGCAGGCTCACTGAGGAGCTGTCACAAGAAGGAAGGACAGCAGCTAAAACAGACTGGAATCTCTCCCTGAAGGCTCAGGTCCCCTGAGGACTCGGTCCCCGGTGCCATCTGAGTCCCGACCCACCGCAAGCCTGCTCCCTCAGGGACCCCAGGGACCTTCCGCAGCACCCTCCACTCTACGGCTGTGTCACCCCCTCCTGACAGCCCTGCTCCAGATCCCCTCTCCTTCACCCCCTGGCTTTGCCCTCCTCAACCCTCTCTTGCCGGGAGAGGGACTCGCACCCTCCTTCTGGTGGCTTTGTGGGCCTTTCCTTCCAGGGCCCCTCCATCTCAGCGACCCAGGATTGGTCTCGGCCCCTCTCACGCCCTAGACCCCTGGCCCAGCGGGTCCCGCCCACAGCATCAGCGCTGCCTGCGCTCCGGGCTCCGGACTCAGGCCCTGGTCTCCCCCACCGGAGGCTGAGGCTCGGCCCTCCCGCGAACACCTGCAAGGCAGGGCAGCCCACCCACCTCGGCACTCGTCACTGTCACTTGGGTTTGCTGCTCCTCACACAAGTGGCTCTCGGCCCTGCTGTCCCCATATGCCCCCATCCCTCTGCTCCTCAAGTGACCAGGCCGTCTCAGCACTGCCAGCCAGCCTGCATTTTTGGAAACTGGGCCAGAGCATGGCATTCACGGCCCCTCCAACAGGTACCCGCTGCTGCACCTCACCAATGCCAGGGCAGGCTCCGACACCTCCAAGGTGGGCCTGGCCCCTCCAACCAACCTCCAGCTCTGTGCTGTAGTCCTCAGGAACCCCATGAGGACGGACTGTTACCACCCCCTCCACAGACAGGAAACAGCCTATGCGCCCCCCACCTTTCCCCATCCTGACCCATGTGCTTCTCCCCCCACCCCCACCCTGGCCCATGTACCCCCCACCTCCCTGTCCTGACCCATACGCTCCTCCCCCACCTCCCTGTCCTGACCCATAAGCTCCTCCCCCCACCTTTCCCCATCCTGACCCATGCGCCCCCACCTCCCTGTCCTGACCCATACACTCCTCCCCCCACCTTTCCCCATCCTGACCCATGCGCCCCCCACCTCCCTCTCCTGACCCATACACTCCTCCCCCCACCTTTCCCCATCCTGACCCATGCGCTCCTCCCCCCACCCCCGCCCTGACCCCATGCACCCCCCACCTATCCCAGTCCACCTTCCCCAATCTCCAATTCAGGGCTGGAGCAGAAAGGCCTCTAAGCCTGGAGGAGGGGAGAGAGAGGCATGGTCTTCAAGTAGAGGGTAGACCCCACTGCAGCTGTTCTAGAAGCCTCTGAAGCAAACACCATCAGTGACAAACCCCGTGGCTGGCCCCTGCCACCTGGTGGCGGCGTAGGGTACTGCAGGAACTGACACACTGCCTGGCCTTGCACACCGGGACTGCACCATGGCACCCTCTTTATTGTCACTAGCCCTGCACCTGGTTCCCGCTGTGTCCAGGCACTCTAAGAGCTTTCACATGAACCAGTACCCTCCCAACACCAGCCATGAGACAGGCCTACCACTGTCCCGGGAAGCCCAGAGCGGGTAAGTGACCCACCCAACGTCACCCAGCTAGGGAACTGACGCTGGCCGCAGGGTCCACCCTCCACTATGTGCTTTTCCTTTCTTTTCTACTTTTCCACTTGGAAATGGAATTTAATGGGGCGATGCTGGTGCGCAGGAACACAGAGGTTTCCGGTACATATCTCCACGGCACACGAACTGCTCACTACACTCTGTGCCCATCACCTAAAGTCAACTACTTTCACTGTATAATTGGGCCCTTTCTACTGCCCTCCCAACCTCCCCATAACCACTCCACTGTTGTTTATACCCACGGATCTGTTTCATAGCACACCAAGTGCGAAGTCATATAGCTCTTAGTGTCTTCTGGTTTACCTATTGAGCTCAGCACAATGCTGTCACAGCCCACCCGTGCTGTCACCCACGGCCGTGTTCCACCGTGTCTCATGGCTGACTACTTTCCACCGGACACGTGCACCATGTCCCACCACAAGCTGTTCACGACCACCCGCTCCTCCTTCTCGGGAGGCTGGGCACTTGGGTTCCCGCAAGGAAATGCGGTCTTCACGCATCTAAGAGGGGCTGGGGAGGGCTTGTGGGCCTGGGGAGAGCTCTGAGCACTGGGCCCGCACCTTTGTCCAGACATGTCCTGCCGTCAGTCCCAGGGCAGCAGGCACAGTTCTCCCAGAGACCCCAGCTCTGCCCCTGCCCTGCCCTGCCCTGCCTCAACCCCGGGCCCACAGGCCTGCCGACCCGTTCTGCCCCCCGCCCAACTCCCAGCCCCACAGCTGGTGACTCAGGGCTCTGCCCAGTCACACCTGCTCTCAGGTCGGCTCCACACCCAGCACCTTCAGCTGTCTCATCCTGATCACACCCAAGTCTGCCCCACCACCCACCTGGACCTGACTCCAGCCGTGTAAATTACCCGCCGCCCAGCCCTGCAAGGGCTACAATTAAATAAGAGGACACAGCCTGACCAGGCGGTGGTACAGTGGATAGAGCGTTGGACTGGGATGCGGAGGACTCAGGTTCAAGACCCCAAGGTCGCCAGCTTGGAGCGCGAGCTCATCGGGTTTGAACAAGGCTCACCATATTGAGCCCAAGGTCGCTGGCTCCAGCAAGGGGTCACTCGGTCTGCTATAGCCACCTGGTCAAGGCACATATGAGAAATCAACCAATGAACTAAGGAACCACAACAAAGAATGGATGCTTCTCGTCTCTCTCCCTTCCTGTCTGTCTGTCCCTATCTGTCCTTCTGACTCTCTGTCTCTGCCACAAATAAATAAATGAACACAGACCCAGGGCTGGATCCTGAGCCTAGACCCAAGCTCAACGACCCTCCACATATGGCTCATGGCTCCTCATCTGTGGAAGAAACCATGGCACCAGAGGTAGCCAATGTCTCTCCAAGACTGAACTCTTTGGACAGACCTAAGGTCAACAGTTGTTGCCTTGGCCCTGGAAGGCAGGGACTCCGTTACAAGGGAAGGTAAGTGGCACAGGCAGTCCCTGAGAGGTGCCCCTTAAAAGGAGCCCTGACCATCAAGGGCCCCCCACCTGGCCCTGCAGGATACATGTGACTCTGCCACTCATAAGTGGACACAAAAAGCTTAGTGGACACCAGGCTGCACCATGCTCCATCCCCTGGCTAAGGATCCCAGCAGGACAGCCACCACAGACGAACTGCCCCTGGAGATCCCAAAAGACCCGGGGTTCCTCCCCACCGACCAGGGCTCTGCTCAGGCCCCTCTGAGCCCCGCAGCGACGTGCCAGACGCCAGGTGCCCCAGGGCCAGCGTGGCTGCTCGTGGACACTCACGCTGGTAGTGCTGCAGGAGCCGGTGAGTCCGCACGTCCCACACCTTCACCGTGTTGTCCATGCCGGCGGCGGCGATGCATGTGCCGCTGGGGTGGAAGTCCACGTAGTTGACAAAGCTGGAGAGACAGGGCCACCACATGCTGCGGGAGAGCTGCACTGGCTCAGCACAGACCCGACACCCAGCACCGTCCCGGGAGACCTGCACTGACTCAGCACAGACCCGACACCCAGCACCGTCCCGGGAGAGCTGCACTGGCTCAGCACAGACCCGACACCCAGCACCGTCCCGGGAGAGCTGCACTGGCTCAGCACAGACCCGACACCCAGCACCGTCCCGGGAGAGCTGCACTGGCTCAGCACAGACCCGACACCCAGCACCGTCCCGGGAGAGCTGCACTGGCTCAGCACAGACCCGACACCCAGCACCGTCCCGGGAGAGCTGCACTGGCTCAGCACAGACCCGACACCCAGCACCGTCCCGGGAGAGCTGCACTGACTCAGCACAGACCCGACACCCAGCACCGTCCCGGGAGAGCTGCACTGGCTCAGCACAGACCCGACACCCAGCACCGTCCCGGGAGAGCTGCACTGACTCAGCACAGACCCAACACCCAGCACCGTCCCGGGAGAGCTGCACTGGCTCAGCACAGACCCGACACCCAGCACCGTCCCATCTTGCATCTGCTCACGCTGTCCCAGAATGCTCCACCCCACCGTCTTTGGAGCAGCTGGCTGAGGGAGAGCAAGGAGGAGCAGGTGACAGCAGTGGCTGCAGTGACCCTAGCTGGACTTAGCAGCAAGGAAGGCCCAGCATCAACTTCTAAATACAAATAGAGAAAACAGTCTTCAGGCCCAAGGTCAGCCGCTGCTTGGGGCTGACTGAGTCCCAGTTGATGCCCTACCCCGGGCTCGAGGCAGGCAGGCCAGCCTCCAGAGGCCCAGACACGGAGGGCAGCAGCGCCCTGGGGCCCTGGACGCACCCATGCGGGGCAACCAGGCTGGCGCTGGCCAGCTCTCAGGAGGGGCCGTGACTGAGTGGGGCAGAAGCCAGGGTTCATCTAGAAACCCAGAACAGGCGAGTCCCTGCTCAGACGCAGGCCCCGCCCCTCCTGACGACACAGCACGGCGAACAGCCAGTCACTGCCCGCTACAAGGCCGTGATGCGCCTTTCACTCATAAAGCCACCCCCACAGATAGCACACCGACAATGCTTTTGGAATCTGGGTTCAAATGCTTTCAGACAGACATGTTACAATTCTGACAGCCAGAAAGTAAAGGGGAAAGAGAGGCTGCACAAATCACATGCCTTGAAGTCAAGCGCTCCCCTTATTTGTGGGAAGGGAGACAGAGCGGCAGAAACGTGGCCGACGGCCCCGCCGCCGCCGCCACTCGGGCCTCCACCAGCCCAGGTCCGTCATTTTCTTAGGCACCTGCAGGCAGAGGACCATGCAGGGACTCACCTGCCGTGCTCGCAGTACGAGTGGACACACTCCCGACTGGTCTTGTCCCACAGCTTGACAGTCTTGTCGTCACTGGCGGACACGATGAGCCGCCCGTCAGGGGAGAACCTAAATCAGGCAGGCACGAGTGACGCCACAGACGGCCGGTGTCACTGGTGCCACACACCACCTCCCGCAGCCACCCTCCTGCACTGCCCAGTATCTGTGCCCAGGGACCAGTGGGGCTACACGCACGCCCTGATCTGGCCCTGTGGGCAGGTGGCTTCCACTCCGTGGGGCGGGGCGGGCGCGGGAGGCCCCGGCACCTCTTGTGGGACAGGGCGATACTCATGGAGCCATCAGCATTCAGGGGGCCTAAAGCACCACCCGTCCCAGGTCCCAAGCATACACATGATGCTGAGCATGGCTCAGCAACACCACCTGCCAACAAGGAGAAGGTCCTGGGACCCCACCATGAAGCCAGTGCAGGCTCAACACGCGTCTGCTGGACCAGCCACTCCTGTTTTCAGGAGCCTGGTCCGGAGGCCTCTCAGAGCAATCAAGGACCTCCCAGGACCAAGGAACGGGTGCCCTGGTGTACACATAACATGCACGGGGTCCCCAGAAGAACACAGCCAGTCCCCGACCTCTGATTCCCATGGTTTCGTGTGCCCAGACACCCCCAACCTCTTCCACTGGAGCAGAGATTTGACAGGTGAGATCTCTGTAGAAAGGACAGAAAATGCCCTGATGAGCTGGCTCAGTGGTAGAGTGTGAGCCCGGCATGTGAATGTCTGGGGTTCGATTCCTGGTCAGGGCACACAGGAAAAGCAACCACCTGCTTCTCCACCCTTCCCCCTCGCCCTTCTCTCTCTCTTTGTCCCTCCTGCGGCCATGGCTTGATTGGTTCAAGCACATCAGTCCAGACACTAAGGATGGCTCTGTGGAGCCTCCACCTCAGGTGCTAAAAACAGCTCAGTTGCAAGCGTGGCCCCAGATGGGCAGAGCATCAGCCCCAGATGGAGGTTGCCTGGTGGATCCCAGCTGGGGTGCATGAGGGAATCAGACTAGCTCCTTCCTCTCACTTGGAAAAGAAGGGAAAAAAATTAAATTAAAAACTAAAAGGACAGAAAATGCTGGAAGTAGACACATCTGTCTGCAATTCCTGGACCATGAAAGGTTCTGTGGGCCACCCCACTCCCACAGCACTGCCCCCTACACCAGAGGGAGAGCCAGCCTCCAGACCAGCGCCCTCAGAAGCCTGGGCCCTACCTGGCAGTCCTGGAGCAAAGTCAAGCTGAGGAACAGAACACACCAGCAGAAAGTAGGCAAGCTTAGTGCCAGACTCAGGTCAACCCAGCTCTGCCACCTCCCACTGTGCCCTGGGGCAAGACACTGCCCTGTTCTGAGCCTCGGAGTCCTCACCCAGAGCGGGAGTGACACCACCCACTCGCAGGACTCCCAGGAGGAATCAGCAGGGAATGGAGGCAGGCAGCACGGACACTATTGTTGTTGTTGCTATAAGTGGCCCTGCTGTCCACCTCAGGCTGTGCGGGCACAGGTGAGGTCACTGTGGCTGGCATGGGATCACTTACTTGGCACGCATTAGCTCAGTGAGGCTTCTCAATAGTTTATCCTGGAGAAGCTCTTACTGTTCTCATTTCCCAGACGAAAAAGATTAAAGAGTGGCTACCCTGCTCAAGGTCCTGCCGCTGACCCCGGCAGCCCCTCTGCACCCGCCCCCAGGCCCCTCCGGGGGTTGCGGGCAGGACGCTCACCTGGCACAGCGGACCCAGCTGATGTGCTGGACCCCCGGCAGCCCCTCTGCGCCCGCCCCCAGGCCCCTCCGGGGGTTGCGGGCAGGACGCTCACCTGGCACAGCGGACCCAGCTGATGTGCTGGACCCCCGGCAGCCCCTCTGCGCCCGCCCCCAGGCCCCTCCGGGGGTTGCGGGCAGAGCACTGACCTGGCACAGCGGACCCAGCTGATGTGCTGGACCCCCGGCAGCCCCTCTGCGCCCGCCCCCAGGCCCCTCCGGGGGTTGCGGGCAGGACGCTCACCTGGCACAGCGGACCCAGCTGATGTGCTGGACCCCCGGCAGCCCCTCTGCGCCCGCCCCCAGGCCCCTCCGGGGGTTGCGGGCAGAGCACTGACCTGGCACAGCGGACCCAGCTGATGTGCTGGACCCCCGGCAGCCCCTCTGCGCCTGCCCCCAGGCCCCTCCGGGGGTTGCGGGCAGGACGCTCACCTGGCACAGCGGACCCAGTTGATGTGCTGGCTCAGGGAGAACAGGAATTTCTGGCGATGAGTCGACCACACCTTAACTGTCTTGTCATCAGAGGCTGTCACGAGGGACTGGCCATCGCTGCAGAAATGGACGCTCCTCACTGTGGCCGTGTGGGCACGAAACACCGTTGACTCGCCTTTGCTGTGGGGAGAGGCATCCAGAGTCAGTGACACAAGAGCCCACGAGCACGTGAAAGCTCTCCCCACCCCCGGAGCCCTTTCCCACGTCCATCCAGGCCTGAGTGTCCAGGGTCTCCTCCTTGGAGCAGAGCCCCGTCACCCACATGCGGGCAGCAGCGGGCACATCTCTTCCAGGAGGGCAGAGGTCAGCCCCGAATTCCTCTCCTGACTCTGATGGGAAGGCCCCAACTGAAGTCTTAGCTCCTGGTGGCACCTCCCGGGGGTGGGGGGATGTCCTACTGTGACCAGTCCAGAGACACGTGCGGACCCTGGTGGGAACAGCGCTGGTCCCAGGGCCCCAGAGTCAGACAAGCGCCTCGAAGTCTATAACTCACACATTGGGTACCCAGATGCGGACGGTTTTGTCACGGGAGCCTGAAGCCAGCAGGTGTCCAGAAGGGGAGAAGTTCACAGAGGTGACAGCGTCCTTGTGGCCCGCAAAGCGGTAGGCACGCGACTGGGGCTTCATGTGCCAGACCATGAGGCACGAGTCCATGGAGCCGCTGGCTGAGGAGAGTGGGCACTGTGACTTCGGCTGCAGCAGCCTCGAGTCCCCCCGGGACCTCGGGAGGACGGGGACAGGAGCAGCCGAACGGGCCACACTCCAGAGAATGCTGACCCGGAGTCTGAAGCAGGTCCACGTGGGAACCAGACCAAGAGATGCCCTTCGTGGCCAGGCCCCTGCGCTGGAACCCAGGGGGCCCCTGAGAAAACCCATCTCCCATCGGGCCCAGGTCTCCCAGACACACCCTCCCAACACCGGGGAGCCAGCCCAACCCAAACGGCTTGTACCACTCAGATGCCTAGAGGAGGTCCCCAAAACGGACCAAAAATCATTTGTTTCCGTTTAACCTAAAGTGCCACAGGGCCAACAGCCTCTGGCAGGGGACCGTGGCCGTAAGATGAAGGGGAAATCTCACCCATAGAAAGAAGGAAGCCACACCCATGACAGGTGTGTATGAAACCCGGGCGGCCAAGCGCGGGGACACAGGGCGGTGGGCCCTGCTCCACGCCCTTCTCTCAGGTAGGCACCTCCCACCAGGCATGCCCGTGCTACTGCGGACAACGGACAACGAGTCATGGCGGCCTGGGGAAAAGGAAGCCAGACCCAGGAACTGTCTGTCTGGGGAGCTCAGGAAAAACCCCAGAATCTGGTCTCACCCTCAAAGGCTGTGTGGACTTAGGAAGGCCCCAACCTCCCTGAACCTCACACTGTCCCTGCATGTAGAATGGAGCCCACAAAGCCCGTTGAGCCGGCTGCAGGAAGCAAGGTACAGGTCTAGAAAGAGCACATGGGTCCCCACAGCGTCCTGTTCTCCGACACACGACACCTCCGGGGGAAGCCTGGCCTTCTCCGCTCATGAACTAGTGCTTAACGCAAGAGGCCGCCTCTTACCCAAATGCTTCGTGTTGAGACTGAAGTCCACACAGGTAACTGCATCTCGGTGGCCCTTAAAATGCCTCTCCAGCGAGGGGTCCTCCTGGGGGAGACCAGGGTCAAATGTGTGAAAGCTGGATGAGGATGAGGATGAGGCTTTCGAGGCTTTCCCAGGGCCCAAACCCTTTAAAATGGTTGCAGCATGATCTCGCACCGAGAAAACCTTAAGAAACCCACTAAAAGATGGTTAAAACTAATAAATTCAGCAGAGTTGTAGAATATCAACTCAGTATACAAAAGTCAACTGTATTTTTGTACTCCAGCAATGAACAATCTGAAAAGAGTCAGGTAACAATCCCATTTGTGATATATATATATATATATATATATATATATATATATATATATATTTTTTTTTTTTTTTTTTTTGTATTTTTCTGAAGCTGGAAACGGGGAGAGACAGTCAGACAGACTCCCGCATGCGCCCGACCGGGATCCACCCGGCACGCCCACCAGGGGGCGACACTCTGCCCACCAGGGGGCGATGCTCTGCCCCCCCCCCCCCCGGGGCGTCGCTCTGTTGCGACCAGAGCCACTCCAGCGCCTGAGGCAGAGGCCAAGGAGCAATCCCCAGCGCCCGGGCCATCTTTGCTCCAATGGAGCCTTGGCTGCGGGTGGGGAAGAGAGAGACAGAGAGGAAGGAGGGGGGGGTGGAGAAGCAGATGGGCGCTTCTCCTGTGTGCCCTGGCCGGGAATCGAACCCGGGACTTCTGCACGCCAGGCCGACGCTCTACCACTGAGCCAACCGGCCAGGGCTCTTGATATATTTTTTAAAATATAAAATAGGAATTTTTTTTTTTTTTGTATTTTTCTGAAGCTGGAAACGGGGAGAGACCGTCAGACAGACTCCCGCATGCGCCCGACCAGGATCCACCCGGCACGCCCACCAGGGGCGACGCTCTGCCCACCAGGGGGCGATGCTCTATTGCGACCAGAGCCACTCTAGCGCCTGGGGCAGAGGCCAAGGAGCCATCCCCAGCACCAGCACCCGGGCCATCTTTGCTCCAATGGAGCCTCGCTGCGGGAGGGGAAGAGAGAGACAGAGAGGAAGGAGAGGGGGAGGGGTGGAGAAGCAGATGGGCGCTTCTCCTGTGTGCCCTGGCCAGGAATTGAACCCGGGACCCCTTGCACGCCAGGCCGACGCTCTACCACTGAGCCAACCGGCCAGGGCCTAAAATAGGAATATTTATTGAAAGCATAAAGCTACATCCAGTGAAAACAACAAACCACCACTGAAAGATATTTAGAAAGAACAAGAAAAATGGAAAGACAGCCCATGTGCATAGTTTGGAAAACCTGAAATTTTTATGGTGTGCTACACCCCAAATTGTTCTACAGATTCAAACTAATCCCTATGAATATCCCAGGGGCCTTTTTTTTTTCCCAGAAATTGACAAACTGATCCTAAAATTCATATTTAGAAGGTGAAACAGCCAGAATAGACAAAAATTTTTTTAATCTTTTAAAAAAGAAATGAAAAGATCAGTGCCACTATAGAAAAGTTTGGTTGTGCCTCAAAAAGTTGAAGTTACTTATCAAATGACCCAGCCACTCGAGGTAAACACTCAAAAGAGTTGGAAACATGTTCACACAACAACCTGTGCACCAATATTCATAGCAGGACTAGTCTTTTTTTTAATATGCAATTTAAAGTTTTTAACGTATTGTGTTGACATGGTTTCAAGTGTCCCACTCAATATAACGCCCTCCACAAACCACATTGTGCCCCTCCATGCAGTACTTGTCTAACAGATAGAGGACAAACCAAATGCCTTCAAAGGAAGAATGGAGCAACAAAAATATTCCACATGATGGAATATTACTCGTCCAGGAAGGTGTGAAGCACCAACATGGGTGAACCTTGGAAACACATTCCTAGTGAAAGAAGCCAGACACAACAGGCCACATTCTGTCCGATCCCGTTTATACAAAATGTCCCCCGGAGGCAAGGACAGAACAGAGAGGACTGTTTGCCAGGGGCTGGGGGAGGGAGGAAAACAGGAAGGAAGGGAAGTGAATGCTTAATAGGCACAGGGGTTTCTGAGTTGACAAAAATGTTCCAGGATTAGACAGTGACAATGGTTGCATGACACTGTGAGGTTACTAACAACCGTTGAATTTTACATCTTTTAAAATGTTGATTTTATTGATTTTAGAGAGAGGAAAGGAGAGCGGGAGGGAGAGAGACAGAAACATCAATGTGTTCCTGTATGCATCCTGACCGGGCATCGCACCAACCTCTGTGCTTCCAGATGATGCGCCAACCAACCAAGCCATCCGGCCAGGGCTGAATCTCACGTATGAAAAAGATGAACTCTAGGATACGTGAGTAATGTCTCAAGTTATTTTTTTTAAGACTGAAGGGGGAAAAAATGGGGGGTTTTGAGCACCCTCATCTCAGGAACCACATCCTGGATGCTCAATCCCAGTGTGAATGGCCAGTGAACCCAAAGGTCAGCCCTGGATAGGCCCCTGGTGGCATCACCGCCATCTCCACACCACCAAGAGTCAGAGAAGCCCTAGATCAAGACCCTGCTTAGGAAGACATGAAGCTCATACCCCAAAGACTACATCCAACAGCTACTCCTGTCTTAGCTTTTGAGGAGTTCAATCCCAGCATGCAAACATCTCCCCTGCCCCAACTACCAGAAACCTCAAAGAAGCATTTTGGGCCTGACCAGGCGGTGGCGCAGTGGATAGAGCGTTGGACTGGGATGTGGAGGCCCCAGGTTCGAAACCCAGAGGTCGCCAGCTTGAGCACGGACGGGCTCACCAGCTTGAGTGCAGGATTGCTGGCTTGAGCAAGGGGTCACTGGCTCAGCGGTAGCCTCCTGATCAAGGCATATATGAGAAATCAATCAATGAACAACTAAGGTGCCGCAACGAAGAATTGATGCTTCTCATCTCTCTCCCTTCCTGTCTGTCCCTCTCTCTGTTACAAAAAAAAAAAAGCATTCTGGGTGCACCAGGGAGCCCAGCAAGGCCACTGCCATCCTACAGAACTGTAACCATTAAAAGGTCTCCAAGGCCCAGTGCCCAGCTCCACCCCCAACACACCTGCCTGGGCTCCCCTTTCAACAGGAGAGGGCGTGGCAGCTGGGGGAGGTACCCCAGCGGAGCAGCAACTGCCTACCTGAGATTCTGGTGGTAACAAGAGTAAGATAACGCCTACCTCTAGGCTCGGTGGGCAGAGGCAAGTTCAGGTCCCACCCCTCACCAGGGACCCCTGAAACCTCCCAACACCCTCTCCCCCAACCCACAGTCTCTGTGGCTCATCTCCCCCAAAGGTGCTTTATATACTGGGGGCGCGGGTGTCTTGCGAGAAGAGCACTAGAATAAGGGGGTCAAAAATGCCCGGGTCCTAACTTGGGCCCCAGGATCAAGTCCACAGATGCCTGAAGGGACCAAAAGGCCACCACCTAGCCTCCTGGACACTCAACCCGCCCAAAAGGCCAGGCAAGTTCGAAACCGCCTCTCCCTCCCCCCCCCCACCAAAAAAAGGGCTGCGGCGTGCTCCCCTCTGGCCCCCGGAGGACCGTTCGTCTCGGTCGCCCGCACAGGGTCGAACACGCAGGGGGCGCTCACTGGGGGCTCCGACCCGGCGCCCCCGGCACAGGCGGTAAACTGAGGCCGCAGAGGACGGGCTCGGACCCGGACTCCCACCCGCGCCCTCGCGGCCAGCGCCCCTACCGGCGCCCAGAGTCGCCACGGGGAGATGGGAGACTAAGGCTCCCGCCGCTGCCCGCAGAGACCTACCGGACAGGGCGCGGCCATGGCGGGGCCGGGGCGCCCCAGGCGCCGGAGGAGTCCGAGGAGGCAGCCGCCGCCGTCGCGGCGCGTTTAGTTTCCGCGCCCCCAACCGCCGCCAATAGCAACGCCGGTCGCGTCCCCGCGACCCGCCCCCCGCGATTAAAGGGGACGCGGCGCCTCGGCTCCTTGCTCTCCGACCGGAAGCAGAGCTGTGGGGCCAGCTCCACGATCTCCGCCCCGACCTTTGCCGGGCCAGGCAGCCTACGGAGCGCGCGGCCAAAGGTCTCCGTCCACCGCCGCTCATCCTCCCTGAGAATTTAGACAGCACTGGGTGAGGGGGTTGCCCCACCCGCCCGAAACCCCGCAGCCAAGATGGTGGGCTTAGCCTTCTGGGAAATGCAGTTCCAAGACGGGCCGGCACCTTGCGTCTGGAGGAAGGTGGAACTACATTTCCCAAGATGCCTTGAGGGCGGGAGGGAGCCCAGGATTAACTACCCCGGCAAAAGCGTTAGGAATCCCGGAAGAGAGTCCTTGTATGTTGGTCCTCTTCAAGATCAGTACCTTATTAAGAGACGGTTCTTTCAGAAATTCTTTAAATAGTTCGCTCTTCCCAACGCCCTTAAAATGAGTGAAGACTTTAAAAGAAAACCCACTAGTGGGGCGCGCTCCCAGAAGGCAGAGCTTTCCCCTCCTCCTTCCCCTCTTCTTTCCCCGGGCGCGTTTTTCTAAACTGAGACACCACCAGATTTGCAACCAGGGGAGCATTGGACAGTGGCAGCTCAACCCGGGCCAACCCCATGAACCTGTCTCCAAGGCCTCCTCTTCTCTGCCTTTCTCCCTGCATGGCCAATAAAGTCTTCTTTGCTTGATGCATAAATAGATAGATGATGATGATGATAGATAGATAGATAGTTAGATAGATAGATAACTTGGAATCACATCTGTGGAGTGGAGAGACCTAGGTTCCCTTCTCAGTTCTTGTGCTTCGTGTGTGACCTGGAGGTGGGGGGAATTCCTCAGCTCTGTGGGCCTTGATTTCCCCATTTGTAATGTATATGAGGGAGTATGGTGCAGCCTGGCCCTCCCAGGACTCTTCAGCCCTGTTAAGACCTTGTAAATTAATTACATGTTTAACAGGGAAGGCCGGGCCTGGCCGATGCCCGCTTGGTTAGAGCATCTTCCCAAAGTGCAGGGGCGGTGGATTCGATCCAGGGTCCAGGCGCATGCAGGAACAGATCTGATGTTCCTGTCTCTTCCTCTCTCCCTAAAATCAATCAATTAAAAAAAAAATTTTTTAATAAAATAATAAAGGGAAAATGACAAAATAGAAATTTAAGTAAAAAATATTTTTAAGGAGAAGGCAGCAATCCAGGGGCCTGGCCACCAGGGGCCGTTGCGCTCACATTCTGCAGTGGGAGGGCCCAGGCCCAGTCTCTAGATCTTTCTCTACTCCTCCTCACTCCCAGCATCTTCCCAACCTGGAACTGAAGAGGGGCCATCTTGCCCCCTGGGGGGTGGGGGGGCAGGAGTGTTTTGGACCGGATGTTTTGCAGATTAAGGAAACTTCTGTGGAGGTAAGAACTTCCAGCCTATAGAAAAGTTTTTTGAGTTTATTTGAGTCAGTATTTTGAGGACGTGCCAGGAAGCAAAATCTCAACAGATTGAGAAAATGCTTGGAGAATGGCAGGACCACAGCTTACTTTATACATTGGAATCCAAGGAGAAGTGAGGAAGGTTACATGAAATCTACTGGTGCTGGATGAAAGAAGCAGGAGAAAGCAAAGTGGAGAGATCGCTAGGAAGAGAGAAAGATAAAACGGAGAGACCTTTCACACTGGTCGGTACAGAACAGGAAATCGACTTTCACAGGAAACAGAGATGGTCTCAGGCGACAAGATACCAGTGAGGGTGATCCTGTGCTCTGATACCTGCACTTGTGCCTTCCAGAGGTCCGAAAAAGAAAATTACTCTGATATTTCAAAGGTATGTTGTCATAAATGCATAAGAACAATGGACAGCCTCACTTAAGGTCAAGATTGACCTTTTGGCTCAGGAAACTATAGACCTGGGATGTGACTACCCACCATGGCCTGCCCAGTTGGGAATTTGGGATCAGACCATCCTGTGTGGTTACTTTTGGTCACTGAACTCGGCCATTTCCGCAACCCTCTGCCCTCCCCCCACGCCCCAGAGCTTGTCAGGTTTATTACTCAGCCCCTTTGTTGTTCACACTTCCATTGTCTCTCCTGGGAAGGCCGGCTTGGCCAGATCCCAACACTGCTTAGGACGTAGCCAGGCCTAAGGCTTCTGACTACATCTGAGACCTAAGATGGTGGTTACTAGACCTGCAAATCAGAGCCCGATTCAATAAGCTGAAAAACTGGCACATGCAGGAAGCTGGAATATGAGGAATGAGTCTCTCCTTTCGACCTGGAAGGTCTAGGGCCAGATACAAAAAACAGAGCTAGTCTGACCTGTGGTGACACAGTGGTTAGAGCATCAACCTGGAATGCTGGGGTCGCTGGTTTGAAACCTGAGCTTACTGGCTCAAGGTACATATGAGAAGCAATCATGGACAACTAAAGTGACACAACTATGAGTTGATGCTTCTCATCCTCCCTTCCTGTCTCTCTCTCTCAGTCACTAGAAAATATATATATATATATATATATATATATGGTATCACTGACAGCCTGGAATTGTTCAACACTGTTTAAAGGATGCTTTTTCAAGCCATGGGACACCCCTGGTCTACAGGAGCTTGTAATCTACAAAACTGAACATAGAGAAACCCTGTCTTCTCTCCTTACCTGTCAGAGAGGAGGAGCAGGGGCTGCCCTACCCTCTCTTGCTCACTTATTCTCCATAAAATGCAACATCACACAGACAACTCGGTATCTACCACCGGCAAAACCTGCCTAAGCCAAGATTGGTGCCTCCACTTTCTTTTTCTTTTCTTTTTTTTTCCTTTTTTTTTTTTTTTTTTTTTTTTTGTATTTTTCTGAAGCTGGAAACGGGGAGAGACAGTCAGACAGACTCCCGCATGCGCCCGACCGGGATCCACCTGGCACGCCCACCAGGGGTGACGCTCTGCCCACCAGGGGGCAATGCTCTGCCCCTCCGGAGCGTCGCTCTGCCGCTACCAGAGCCACTCTAGCGCCTGGGGCAGAGGCCAAGGAGCCATCCCCAGCGCCCGGGCCATCCTTGCTCCAATGGAGCCTTGGCTGCGGGAGGGGAAGAGAGAGACAGAGAGGAAGGAGGGGGGTGGGGATGGAGAAGCAAATGGGCGCTTCTCCTATGTGCCCTGGCCGGGAATCGATCCCGGTTCCCCCACACGCCAGGCCGACGCTCTACCGCTGAGCCAACCGGCCAGGGCCGGTGCCTCCACTTTCTGACCAAGCAGCCCCCACCCCATGTCCTCTCCACCAGATTGGACTCCATATCTGACTAGGGCCTCCATGTTGGTTGGACAGGGCTTACTGTGGAAGGAACCTCAGTGTTGGGGGGTCTTCTATGTTGAGGGGGGGCTGGAAGATAGCTTCTTTTTCAGGTTCCCTTGTGGCAGGGATGTCTCTGTCCTGATACAAAGCCCACTTAACAGTCCCCACTATGAGAGCCTCCTTCTCCGGCATCACTCCCAGACCCCACCACCACCACACCACCACCACCCCGCCCCAGGGCCAGGCTCCTGTGCCTGGGAAGCCCGGCGGTGCCATGCGTCTGCACTGCACTGGCGGGGGGCAGGGCAGCCCAGGTTTGTCCTAGGGTCCGGCGGATCCAGAGGTAAGTCCAGGCCCTTCCTCCTCCAAGCTGGGTGATCTAGCAGAAGTCACACCAGCTCTTTGAGCCTCTGTGTCTTCGAATGTAAAGCGGTCGTAATAACCCTGCCACAGTGGGGGAGGGAGAATTCCACGAGCTATTACTTCATGTCAGAGCCTGATGGTGAGCAGCCACTGAATACATGTGACTTCTCACTTGACCTCAGTCACATCACGTTCCCCCTCTGCTCTGACAACCGGGCCCACACCTCTCCGCCTCCACTCCCACCACCCCCTGGCGCTCTCTGCTCCAGCCACGCTGGTCTTCTCGCCGTCTGTTCTTTGAACAGGAATGTGCCGAACACACTCATCTCAGGACTCTTGCGCTGGCTCTTGTCGGGGTGTCCGTTCAGCTCAGCCCATCACTGCCATCGGGATGCTGTTCAAACTCACCTTCCCAGTGCAGCCGTCCCTGAAAACTCCCTTTTCCCTGCTTTATTGTCCACCAGCGACTCGTCACCATCTGACACGCTGGGCTGGTGGGCTCATTGTCTTCTCCCCTGGGAATGTCGGCTCTGGGGAACAGATGTGGCCATGCTGATGCACCCAGTACAGGGCCTGCACAGAGTTGGGGCACAATAAACAAATCATGACACGATTGCTCATAGATCGTAATGGGATCTGGGATGGGGAGGACTTGTTCTCTGCAGGAGACGGGGAAGGGAGTAAGGTAACCAGGAATAGCTTCTCAGGGGGTGGGGGTGGGGGCAGGAAGATCAGGACTCTGGGACACCAGGAGGGTGTAGGGTTGACAGGAGAGAAGACGAAGGACAGTTCCAGTGCAGGGAGCAGCCTAGGCAAAGGTCTAGTGACAGGACTGAACATGTAGTTTCTGGGGAGCGGGGGCAAAGCTGGGGGCTCAGGAGTAAGGCTTGATGGCAAGGCCAAATGTAGATGAGTCTCATGAGGACACTCCCCTCCTAGGACTGGGTGAGCCCAAAGAGACCCCTTACAGATGGAGCTTCGGACCAGGCCTGCTTATTTTGGGAATCACCTGGATAAACAAAATGAAGGCCAAAAATCATATGATATATCAAGAGATGCAGAAAAAAGTATTTGACAAGTCCATCAGCTATTTACGATAAAAATTCTCAGCAAGGTGGTGATAGAGGGGACATACTTCAACATAAGACTAGCAGACTCTTCCTACAGGTCCCCACATGCATGTGCACACAAGCGTAGTTATGAGTGCATGGGAAGCAAATCCCTCTCAAGGAGTTACACCCAGGAGGGCTGGAACAGGTGACCATGAGGCCTCAGCCTGCAGCCCGCCTGCGAAGAGCCATTGAGAGCAAGGCTCAGGGCTTTATGTCAGCTCCCTGGGCAAGAGGACCCCGAAGTCAAAGCCTTTCTTGTCAGAAAATTCCTTGGAAATCCTAAGCAAGGTCATCACTGACATCACATGCACATTCACGGACAGTCCTACCGCCCAAGGCTACTCACACCCATAGCCTTGGCATGATGGGGGGTACAGCCAGCACAGCCAGTGTAGGGGGAGGCAGGACACAGAATCAGACAGGCCCCAGTGATCCCAGTAAAAATTCTGAGCAGCCACCCCCGACCCCACAGAGGGGTCTGCCAGGGTTCCGCCCCAGGGGGAGTCCAGGGGTCCCACAGGAATGGACGGCGTTGGCACGAAACGAGTGAGAGAGCCGAATTGTTTAACTCATCTGCCAGGCATCTCTGCCGATGGCTAGTACAGCTTTATTTTTATACACTAAGTCACAATCACATGGTATGCGGAATACATTGATTAATAGTTATTTTTGCTTCAATATGGGTAAACATTCCAGGCAACAGTTAGTACATTTTTTTAAGCTATGAATCAGGTGGTAAGCCATTGTAAGTACAGTTATACAATAACTTGATGAGCAGCAACAACAATATTGACGTAGGCTTCTAAAAGGTCAGTACTGATTAATAATAACTCTACCTTACCTAATGGGCTATTGTCTAGTAAAATTATATTTGTCTACTCTTTTCATATACTAGTTAGGTTCTAACTTTCTTTTTCTCAGAGTGTTCCACGACCTGAAGGTCAGGTATGTAAGAGGAACGGAAAGTTTTTCTATTCTTCCATAATATGAAAAGTCTAGGGATGTGAAGTGATGGATTAGGTGAAGGCTGAAAGGTGCTTTTGTGTATCGTTACTGTTTCCTACCTATTCATAAGTCACAATCTATTTTTCCCTAACATGATTTATAGGAGGGAGTTTTCCCACAGACTTAGCCCCTTTCAGGGGATATCATAGCCAGCCTCCTACGTCTATGGGCCTAGGCAAGGGAGTTTATAGGCTTTTCTGTGGAATTCACACCCTCTGTCTCATTTCCAGAGAAATTACTATGAATCTGCAGGGAAAGCATGGCGCAACCGTTAACCCTGTGCCATAAGTGATAGCACACACACCCAGAAAAGGGGAGGATGAAAAACCAAATTATTTCAAGAAGTTAAAGGGGGAAGTGTTGTTGCACCTTTTCTTTGCTGTGACTATCAACCAACAGCTGTTGATCGGCTTCCGACAGGGGTCTGCCACTCTTCCACCCTTCCCCATAACTTCTATGCCCCTGGCAGTCAGACAGGGTGGGCTAACCCTCCTCTCCCCAGCTGCCCAGTGGGGTCACCCCTAGGCCAGGCCCTGCCACAGGACAACCTCTGAGCTCACCCACGTCACTGTGGGCAGCTAGTCGAGCTGAGCTCATCCGCACTGCCATGACCTCTGGGGTTTGCGTCAGCAACGTCAACTGCTCCAAGGATAGGATGCAGTTCAGCACTGATAAGGTTCATGGAACCCGTGCCAGAGCCTGGCTGCTCACAGGGCTACGCCCCCCGCACCAGCCTGGGTACCTCTCCCCTCCTCTCCATCCTCACCCCGACCACTAGACCTGGCATCAGCCTGGAGAGCCCCATCCCATACTCTCCTGTGGGAGAGGCCCCGGCCGCTCAGCCCTGTGGGCGGCCTCTGGGCTGCTTCAGGGTCCATTCATTTAGGAGCACCCCTACACCGCCCTCTCCCCACCTTGGCGAAGCACTGTGGACTTTGCTGGGCACTGGGAACGGAGCCATGCACACGATGGCACGGCCCTGGACTGGCAGGGCTGGTGCACAGGGCTGTGGACGTGGTGGTGTTGTGGAGGGCGTCCTGGAAGAGGAGGGCTACAGGGGGGGGTGTAGGGGGGCGAGCCTGTGCACCAAGCCTGGGGGGCGAGCCTGTGCACTAAGCCTGAGGACGGGGCATCGTAGGGCCCAGGGGACAGCCACCACAGAGGCTGAGGTGATTGATGGTCTGCTGGCTGGGCCTAAGGGATGGGACAAACAAGGTGTCGAGGTACCTAGATCGCAGGCCCTGCAGACACACATCGCTTCTACGGAGTGAGAGGGAGCACAGGACCCCTGTGAGCAGAGGAGGTGGTTTTTGGTTTAGAAAGTTCTCTCGGGCCCTGGCCAGACAGCGCAGGTGGTACGAGCGTCATCCCGATGGGCAAAGGTGGCAGGTTCAGTCCCCGATCAGGGCACACACAGGAACAGGTAGATGTTTGTCTCTCTCTGTCTCCCCCAGCCTCTCTTTCTTCCTCTCTCTGTCTCTCAAATCAATTAAAAAAAAAAAAAGGCCTTAAATAATAAAATACAAAGTTCCCTCTGGTGCTTGAGATAAGCAGAGCGGTTTGCCAAGTGTAGTCCTGGCAGCGGCCCAGGGAACTCGGAGACGGAGACGCAGAGGTTCTGGGGCGCGCTGCTGAATCTGGAACCCAGGCTGGGCGGGCGTGGGGCGCAGAGCCCGCGGGGAACCCTAGGGCCCCTCCAGCAGCGTGGCGCAGGCGCCCCCCCCCCACCAGCGGCCCTGAGAGGGCGCGTGGGGACTCCCGCTCCTGGCCCGCCCCTCGGCCTGCACCCTGACCACCCGCCCATCCACCGGGCAGCTCGGCCCTGAAAGGCTCGGCCAGACCCGCAAACAAGAAACCTGTTCACCTTTGCTCAGCCCAGCGGAGTTACATAACGTGCCTTCCGTACTCGACCTCAGGGCACCTTCCTTTCAGAGAACACCTGCTGAACACCCTGTAACGGGCAAACAAGCCCTACTCCAGTTGCCCTTAGGCTTACCTCCTCTTACACCCCACCCCCTCCAACCACACCAGGCCTGAAGTGAAGAGCGGTGGCCCCTTGGAAAGTGCATGAATCTCTGGGTGCACAGAATGGTGTCCCTGGGTGGCTGGGGTGATTTACAAACCCATGAACCTTTTCCAATGTCTAGGGGGGACGGACAAGCTCACTCCCGGGCTGCCCTGGGACCCCAGGGGCCTGGGAGGATCAGGAACGAGAAGGGAAGGAAGGGGCAGCTTTGCTCTTCCTGAAATACCATCTCTGGTGCCCACGGCCCCCCTGCCTGAGCTTGGGGCTGTCACAGGCAGCTTCTCCAGAAGGCTCCCTTTGCCAAAGTGTTGCCTGGAGGCATAGGTGGGTCCCCGGAGGTCAGCCTGCCAGCCCCGTCTCCAAACCTCCAAGTGGGGCAGCCCCTCCTCTGACCCTGCAGAAAACTAGGCATCAGGTCTGGCTCAGGGGCCCCTTTGAGGCCTCATGCATAGCTGGGCTGTCCTTTGCTCTAACCTTTTTGGGGCCTCGTCATTAGCAAGGGGCATTAAGCCATGAGGTGGAGTAGAGACGCAGGGGTCAAATGGCTGTGCTCTAAGGAGCCCAGGGCCCAGGAAGTGCCAGAGAGGCCACAAGATTGTAGCTGTCCCCATCATGAGTGCCAAAAAGAACTGGAGCCACCAGGTCCATTCCCTTATTAAACAAGCAGAGAGGCCCTGGCCGGTTGGCTCAGTGGTAGAGCGTTGGCCTGGCGTGCAGGAGTCCCGGGTTTGATTCCCCGCCAGGGCACACAGGAGAAGAGCCCATCTGCTTCTCCACCCCTCCCCCTCTCCTTCCTCTCTGTCTCTTTTCCCCTCCCGCAGCCAAGGCTCCATTGGAGCAAAGATGGCCCGGGCGCTGGGGATGGCTCGGTGGCCTCTACCTCAGGTGCTAGAATGGCTCTGGTCGCTGCAGAGCGACGCCCCAGATGGGCAGAGCATCGCCCCCTGGTGGGCGTGCCGGGTGGATCCCGGTCGGGCACATGCGGGAGTCTGTCTGACTGCCTCCCCGTTTCCAGCTTTGGAAAAATGCAAAAAACAAACAAACAAACAAACAAAAAAAACAGTTATAGCCACACAGCTTGACTCTAACGCCCCAGGGAGCATCCTGGGTCCATATTGGTCAGTTGGGTAGTTTTTGGGGTTTTTAAATTTTTTTTTCCCTTTTCTGCATTTTTCTGAAGTTGGAAACAGGGAGGCAGTCAGACTCCCACATCTGCCCGACTGGGATCCACCCGGCACACCCACCAGGGGGCGATGCTCTGCCCATCTGGGGCATCGCTCTGTTGCAATCAGAGCCATTCTAGCGCCTAAGGCAGAGGCCACAGAGCCATCCTCAGTGCCTGGGCCAACTTTGCTCCAGTGGAGCCTTGGCTGCAGGAGGGGAAGAGAGAGACAGAGAGGAAGGAGAGGGGGAGGGGTGGAGAAGCAGATGGGCGCTTCTCCTGTGTGCCCTGGCCGGGAATCGAACCCGGGACTCCTTCACACCAGGCCGACGCTCTACCACTGAGCCAACCGGCCAGGGCCCAGGTGGGTAGTTTTCAGAGGAACACAGGGACATCAGAGCACCCCTGAGCAGGATGGGCACCTATGAGCTTGAACATGGGTGAAAGGAGGCCCGGTGGCAGGTGCCAGGACGCGGGCACTCACGGATTTCCCTGGGGTAGGCTCCCACAGACGCCTAAGCACCTGGGTGCCTGGTAAGTGACCTCGCTCGGACTCCCTGCCCATCTTTGGGCTGTGTGCTGACCAGCCATCTGCTTCCTGCTTTCCACACCTGCCTCTTTGCTGACACAACCTGCCCACAACTGGCCTCACAACTGAGAAACCCCCTCACACACAGCATTCAGTGCAGAGGGAACCTGCGTGTCTTACGCACTGCACGCATTCATTCATGCACGCACGCACCTGCTCGCTTGCTCCTTTCTTCCTTCTGCAAATGCCCACTGAACACCTCCTGTGAGCCCAGCTCTGTTGACCCCTCCTGCCCTCCCCAGGTCAGAGCAACTGAGGCAGAGCCCAACGGACCTCAGTGTGGGTGGCTCAGAAAAGAGGAACCTAGGGGCTGGATGGGATGGTGGCCGTTAGATGGAGGGAAGCCCTGAGCTCATGTCACAACCAGGCCGTTTGTTGCATGGAGCCAGATGGGCTTGGGAGGCTGGGTAAATGTCATGGCCGCCCTCCTCTCACCCTGAGCGCCCTGGCCTGAAGCCCAGGGTCTGCCTCAGCGGGGGTGGAGCCCAAGGCTTCAGAGCTGTCCCCCAGTCCCAAACCCGCAGGAGAGTCACTGTCTCCGCTGGCTCTCAGGGCTCCCTCAGCTGGGCCCAGACAGCTTTCTGCCCCTCACGGCCCTTCCCACCGGCGACACCGGCCTCCCCCTGACCTCAGTGAGGGCATGGGGGGCTCCCTGGTCCTCCCTGCTCCCCCTCTTCAGGGTTCTCTGAGGCCTAGAGGGCCCGGAGCCCATGTGTCCCATGTGCTGCCCACTTCCTCCACCTGGTCACCAGGCCACCTTGCTCGTGTGTCAGCATGGTGCCACAGTATTAACTGCAGAGAACAAGGGGTATGTTTTACAGGAGCAGCACTGGACGCGTGGTCGGTGAGCAACATAAATCCCGAGGGACTCTTTCTGGAGGAGCCCTTGAGAACTGTGAGCGGCAGTGTCCGGGGAAAGACCTCAGGGAGGGGAACTTCTCTGGGTATCCCGTCGGAGGTACACTCACATTTTTACCAGAGACAAAGTTTATCTATTCAAATAAGTAAGTTTTTCTTGTTTAAATAACAGTAAGAATTTGCCCTGGCTGGGCAGCTCAGTTGGTTGGAGCATCGTCCCTATGTGTAAAGATTGTGGGTTCAATCCGGTCAGGGCACATACAGGAACAGATCAATGTTTCTATCTTTCTTTCCCTTCCTCTCTCTCTAAAATCAATAAATACATTTTAAAATATAGATTAAAAAAAACCAGCCTGACCAGGCGGTGGCACAGTGGATAGAGCATTGGACTGGGATGCGGAAGACCCAGGTTCGAGACCCCAAGGTCGCCAGCTTGAGCGCGGGCTCATCTGGTTTGAGCAAAAGCTCACCAGCTTGAGCCCAAGGTCGCTGGCTCAAGCAAGGGGTTACTTGGTCTGCTGAAGGCCCGCAGTCAAGGCACATATGAGAAAGCAATCAATGAATAACTAAGGTGTCGCAACAAGAAACTGATGATTGATGCTTCTCATCTCTCTCTGTTCCTGTCTGTCTGTCCCTATCTATCCCTCTCTCTGACTCTCTCTCTCTGTCTCTGTAAAAAAAAAAAAAACACACAGTAAGAATTCATAGTGCTTACATAAAAATCTGGAGGTGAGCCTTTTCTCGAAAAATAGAAAGGCCTGGCCACATGGGACTGTGTTCCCGAGGGCGGCAATGGCCCGGGGGTGGCTGCCCCTCAGCCCAGGTGGCCCGAGGCACCCACTGCCCTCTGCCCTCTGGCCCCCGCGGGCCTCTGTGCTGCGGGTTAGCCGGCTGGGTGTGAGGCGTGGGGTTGGGGTGGAGAGAGCTTCCCCAGGTCAAGGGGTGGCTCTTCAGCCTTCACTCCTCGCTGCTCCCCACATGACTTTGAAGACCACAGCAGGACCACACAGTTCCCGGGCTGGTGAATGTTGGCGTGTCACAAGGCTGCCGGTCTTGCCCAAGAACCAGTTAACTCAATACCAGCAGGGGCCCAGCAGAGTTTCTGGCCTCCCCTCCCCCACCAGGGCTTGAGTGCTTTAGCCCCAAAGGGAACCCCTGGAGAGAAGGAGCCACAGCGGCCCCTTGGGTACCTAGGCCCGAGGGTCCTGGCAAGGGGGTTGGTCACAGGGCAAGGGCACATTGAGAGAGGAGGGAAGGCAGGCCCACTCAAATCCTGACTCCAGCTCTGAAACCTGGGACAAGTCACTTCCAAGCCTCGGTTCCGTCATCTGAAGTCACGGGCTAACACTACCCGCCCGCTTTTTCTGGGTGTTGGTCCCTGCCCCAAGCTCAGGTACGGCTCAGTGAGTCCCTATGCCAACCTTGTACACAGAAAGTATATCACTCAGGCCTGACCAGGCGGTGGCGCAGTGGATAGAGCATCGGACTGGGACACATAGGACAAGGTTCGAGACCCCGAGGTCGCCAGCTTGAGTGTGGGCTCATCTGCTTTGAGCAAGGCTCACCAGCTTGAGCCCAAGGTCACTGGCTTGAGCAAAGGGTCACTTGCTCTGCTGGATCCCCCTCCCCGCCACCTTCCCTCCCCAGTCAAGGCACATATGAGAAAGCAACCAATGAGCAACTAAGGTGCTGCAACGAAGGATTGATGCTTCTCATCTCTCCCCCTTCCTGTCTGTCCCTGTCTGTCCCTCTCTCTGACTCTGTCTCTGACACAAAAAAAAAAGAAAAAAAGAAAGTGGGCCCTGGCCGGTTGGCTCAGTGGTAGAGCATTGGCCTGGCGTGCAGGAGTCCCGGGTTCAATTCCCGGCCAGGGCACACAGGAGAAGCGCCCATCTGCTTCTCCACCCTTCCCCTTCTCCTTTCTCTCTGTCTCTCTCTTCCCCTCCCGCAGTCGAGGCTCCATTGGAGCAAAGATGGCCCGGCCGCTGAGGATGGTTCTGTGGCCTCTGCCTCAGATGCTAGAATGGCTCTGGTTGCAGCAGAGCGACACCCCAGATGGGCAGAGCATCGCCCCCTGGTGGGCGTGCTGGGTGGATCCCGGTCGGGCGCATGCGGGAGTCTGTCTGCCTCCCCGTTTCTGGCTTCGGAAAAATACAAAAAAAAAAAGAAAAAAAAGAAAGTGTATCAGTCAGGAGTTTGCAGAGAAACAGAAACAATTTTTCAGTATTACTTTAGGAACTGGCTCATGTGACTCTGGAGGCTGATAACTCTGAAACTCATGGGGTGGCCGGGAACCTCTGGAAGAATTTCCTCACAGTGTCCAGTGTCCAGGAGTCCTTCCCTGGAAACTGTCTTTGTTCTGATGCCGGCAGCTGACTGTGTGAGGTCCACACACATTATCAAGGAAAATCTTTACTGACTGTAGGTGTTGATCATGTACAAATTCCTGCATGACAACATCTAGTGTTTAAGCAAACGGGACATCATGTCCTAACTAAGTTGCCACATAACAGTTGAGCATCACAGAAAGTATTACTCCCTTAAATCTTAATTTATTATTTTTTATTTATTCATTTTAGAGAAGAGAGACAGAGAGGGGTGGGGGGAGCAGGAAGCATCAACTCCCATAGGTGCCTTGACCAGGCAAGCCCGGGGTTTCAAACCGGCGACCTCAGCATTCCAGGTCAACACTCCCTTAAATCTTTTTTTTTTTTAAAGATTTTATTTATTCATTTTAGAGAGGATAGAGAGAGAGAGAGAGAGAGAGAGAGAGAGAGAGAGACGGGGGGTGGGGGAGAGCAGGAAGCATCAATTCCCATATGTGCCTTGACCAGGCAAGCCCAGGGTTCCGAACCAGTGACCCTAGCGTTCCAGGTCGATGCTTTAGCCACTGTGCCACCACAGGTCAGGCTCCCTTAAATCTTAAAAAGAAAAAAATTAATAGAAAAAGCCTGACCTGTGGTGGTGCAGTGGATGGAGCGTTAATTGAAACCCTGGGTGTGTGCGGTCAAGGCACATACAAGAAGCAACCATGAGCTGATGCTTCCCGCTACACCCCCTGCCTTTTTCTTTCTCTCTTTCTCTCTCTCTCTCCCCCGCCTCCTGTCTCTAAAATCAATAAGTAAAATCTTTTTTTTTTTTTTTTTTTTTTTTCAGGGACAGAGAGAAGGAGAGAGAGGGATAGATAGGGACAGACAGGAACGGAAAGAGATGAGAAGCATCAATCATTAGTTTTTCGTTGTAACACCTTAGTTGTTCATTGATTGCTCTCTCATATGTGCCTTGACCGCAGGCCTTCAGCAGACCGAGCAACCCCTTGCTTGAGCCAGCAACCTTGGGTCCAAGCTGGTGAGCTTTTTTGCTCAAGCCAGATGAGCCCGCACTCAAGCTGGCAACCTCGGAGTCTCGAACCTGGGTCCTCTGCATCCCAGTTCGACGCTCTATCCACTGCGCCACCACCTGGTCAGGCAATAAATAAAATTCTAAAAAGAAAAAATAGAAAGTATTACTCCCTTTTTTTTTTTTTTTTTGTATTTTTCTGAAGCTGGAAACAGGGAGAGACAGTCAGACAGACTCCCGCATGCGCCCGACCGGGATCCACCTGGCATGCCCACCAGGGGGCGAAGCTCTGCCCATCCTGGGCGTCGCTATGTTGTGACCAGAGCCACTCCAGCGCCTGAGGCAGAGGCCAAGGAGCCATCCCCAGCGCCCGGGCCATCTTTGCTCCAATGGAGCCTTGGCTGCGGGAGGGGAAGAGAAAGACAGAGAGGAAGGAGAGGGGGAGGGGTGGAGAAGCAGATGGGCGCTTCTCCTGTGTGCCCTGGCCGGGAATCGAACCCGGGACTTCTGCACGCCAGGCTGACGCTCTACCACTGAGCCTACCGACCAGGGCAGCTCCCTTTTTGTCTATGAGGATACAGAAGCTCAGAGAAGCTGTCCAACTGATAAGGGCGCATAGCACAGAGAGGCCGGAGCTGGGACCTGTGCACAGACACGGTCTGCCCCCACTCTGAGAGCAGCTGGCCGGGGGCTACGTCATAGGGCAGCGAGCACCAGGTGAGAAAGTGCGTGCCAGTGTCTGGGCCGTGCGCGCTGGAGACAGAGTGTCAGGTGGTGGCTGTGATTACGGAATTGCTATTTCTGCTGGAGATGGGTGGCAGGGCTGTGGGACCTGAAGGAAGAGGCAGAGAGGAGCTGCTCCCCACCACTAGGGACAAGTCAGGAGTGCAGGGCAGAAATCCAGTCCCCAGGGCCCCTCTCTTCCTTCCAGGGACCCCAAGGAGAGAGAAGAAGGTAGGAGGAGGCCTCCGCTGACCCAAGTGCAGGGGACAGAGAGGAGCCGTGTCTGCCAGGGTGTGGGGTCTGGGAGGACTCTAGCCTCCTGAGGCCTTGGCTGGCTGCCCAGGGGTTCCTGGAAGCAGTGACTTCCACAAAGCCGGACTGGCTGGCTCATGAGTGGGGCATTCCCACTTGCCTACCCAGGCAGGACCCATCACCCAGAAGTAAAGGACCGCTTCCACTGGGAGCTGAAACCCCTGATGCGGCCCCAGCCTCCCCTCTCCTGGCCTCCTCCCCCGCCCTGGGGCGGCGGCGCACTGGTCTGGGGGGTGGGTGAGCAGGTCAGCCATGCTCTCCACTCGCTGGCTGTGTGACCTTGGCCGACTAACTTAACGATTCTGAACCTTTGTCCCATGTATAGGGTGAATCATGACACTGACCTGCTGCTTGGAGAGAGCTGAGGTTAGGTATATAAATCACAGTGCCAGGCAAAACATCTGAACCGAGCTGCTACTGCTGCTGAACTGTACTGGCCTTCTCCCTACTGCCCCATCCGCCCAGAACCACGTCCCTGAGCCTCGCCCACTCTTCCCTTCTGTGCCAGCTCCCCCACATCTGGGCAGAAGGGGTGCTGGGCAGGCCTTCAAACGCCTCCAGGAGCACAGAGAAATGAAGGTCCTTGCCTTGGTTGATAATCACGTTGTTGGTAACAATTGGGGACTCTGCACTAGCCTGAGGCCAAAGCCAAAGTCACACCAAGCATCAGCGGCACGGGCTGGAGGGTCTGTCCATCTTCAGAATCGTCCCACGTCCCCCAAGGTCTCCTTGAGGTGACAGCTGCAGGGTTTCTAACCTGGCTGACAGATATGGAAACTGAGGCCCAGAGGAAAGACCCCAGCTGGAACCCAGTGTTTCCCCTTCGATCTCTGCCCAAGCCTCCAAGCAGTATGTTTGCCCAAGGTCGCTCGGCTACTTGACCCCCACAGAAGGGCACTGCTGAAAACCACTCCTGGGTCCCAGAGTGGGAAAGGATGGAATTCTGGGGCTGGGGTTGACATTTTCCTTCAGCCTTGACCGCTGGGCAGGTGCTGTGCGCGGGGTGGGGGCCCTGACAGTGAAGATGACGCAGACTAGGGGAGGAGGGAGAGGGAGGGGGAGGCCAGGACCCAGTGCCACCCCCAGAATGGCGCCTGGCCTTGCCTGCCCAGGACCAGGGTGAGAATGTGACCTTGTACTGCAGCTCTGAGGAGGAAGGCAAGACAGGGGTAAGGGGGAAAAAAGGGAGGAAGGAAGGGAGGGATGGAGAGAGGGAAGGAAAAAGAAGGGAGGAGGGAGAGGCGAGAAAGAAGCCTGAATGAAGTCAGCAGAGGGATCACAGCTCTGCCAGAATAGGTCCCACCCAGACTCAACCAGGCAGATCTAACACTGAGGCTTAGGGCACGGGCAAGTCACCTGAGTCAGAAAGTAGCAGAGCCAGGATTACAACTCATGGCGTGAGCCCTTGGCTCTCATGGTCTCAAGGTGGAAACCACTTTCCCAAAATGTGACTCTAAGACACCCCACCACACATGACCAGGAGAGAGACCTGGTTAAAGTGTACATTCCTAGGTCAGAACCAAAGGGGTGTGACCCCCCAAGTCAACCCTCTGACCAGTGCCCTGGTGATGGTCTGGAGCCCTGACACTAGGAAGCTCTGTAGCTCTTTTTTGGCCTTTCTCATCTGACTTCCTGGCTCCAAGGCCCCGCTGCAGCCCGACTGTGGGGGCTGACTCACACTGGCCCAGGACAGGCCCGGGGCTTTCCCACTGCCCCACTCCCAGCCTCACCCACCCACCTCCCAGTCCCATTTAGATCCACCCTTCCAGCAGCACCCTCCCTCTGGAAAGGCTTTCTGGCTGGTTGGAGTAATAGCCTCCTCCTCAATCTGGAATTGTTTACAACATCCTATTTCATTTGCCCTATGAGTCTACTTTGTTTCCCAACCTTTCTATTAAACAGGAAATTCTCAGAGGGCTGGAGACTTGTTGGTTCAAACAATAAGCCTCTGAAATCCATGACTTCACCTGACCCTTCTGCCAACCACAAGTGCCAGGGCTAAGAACCTGGCAATGAGGAAACCCAGCCTCAGAGAGGTCATGGCCTGCCTGAGGCTAAGCAAGAGTCAGAGTCAGAATAGAACCCATTCCTGGCTCCAATGTTCTTTATAGTTCTTTTTGCACCACTCTGCCTTTGATCACTCAAATAGCCCTGTGAGGCAGGCAAAACAGGGATCACAAACCCATTGCTCACATAAGGAAAGTGAAGCTCAGAGATGGGCAAAGAACTCAACACCATCTTGATCCTGTTTCCACCTCTAGCTGTACGTGAGTCTGAGTCCAAGGCTGACCTCTTCTCTTGACTCCCTCCAACTGACGGCACTGCCTAGGGCCCCTCAGCAGGATGGGGCAGAGCTGAGCTTGGACTCCCAGGCCAAAGCCTTTATCCTGGGTCCTGGACGGCCCCAGTGGCCAATCCAGACCCAGATACCTTCTCTGAAAGTGAAGAAGTTGCAGTGGGCTGGTGACTCAGAGAGAGAGAAAGCACCTGGACACAACTCGGTCACTATCACCCTGGACTCTGTCCCTCTTATTAGTGCCCAGCTGGGGTAGGAGCCACCTAGACAGCCCTTCCCCCAAGAGTGGAGGAGGGTAGCCTGACATAGACCCAAACCAATCCAGTTAAGCTGGGGTGTGGAGCCAGGTGGCCAAGCTGGCATTCCTAGGAAGGGTTTGCCAAGCTCTACCCTGCAGGTGTGGTCTGGGGGACACAAAGGAGGCACTGCCAGGCTCTCAACTTTGGGATGGAGTCTGAGCCACCCAGCTGGTGCCCAGGGCAGCCAGCAGGGGGCCATTAAAAATAAGTAACTAATATGTGTCCAACCCTAACTATGTGTCAAGCCCTGTGCCCCACTTCCCCCTCTCCCCTAGCCACTCAGAGCTGTGGAGTGTGGGGGTTCCAGGCAGCCCTGATTCCTTCTCAGCATCAGGTTATGTCCCTTCCTCCCAGACCAGAAAGTTCCACAGCTGGGTCTCCTTCCACTTCGGCTCCTCTTCCTCACCGTGAGCTCCTACCCTCCCGCCAACAGCACCTCACCCCAAAGACCACTCTATCCCTGGGCAATCGAGCCCCGCCTCCTCCAGGAAGCCCTCGGTCACAGCCTTGAAAGCATGCCAGGCTGGGTGGATTCCGCTTAAGACCCCGGTCGGAACCCAGTGTTTCCCCTTCGATCTCTGCCCAAGTCTCCCGTTTTTTACAGCCCTGTAACCCCTAAGTAGGACCCAGTGGCACCTGCCCTCCGACTCGGCCCTTTTATGGTTCACAATGGGGGAGTAGGATTCTGAAACACGAAGCAGTGAAAGGGGAAGCGGCAAGGAGGTGCAGGATGAAGTCAGGATGAAGTCTTCAGCCCACTGATTTGCCCCTCCTCCTCCCGGCCCGCAATCCCGGGAATCCCGGGGTCAGCACGACCCACCGATTCCACGTAGGCCATCCAATTGCCCGGGCGCGACACACCGCGCGTGCGCGGAGGCAGCCGGTGCCCATGGCGCATGCGCAGCGGTCCTCCCCCCGCCCCCCTGCTGTATATTAGGGACGACAGCGCCCGCGGTCGGTGGCTGCTTGGGGACAAGGGCAACCGTTTGGTTGGACTCGTCTGCTTGGCTCCTTACCGCCGCCGCCGCCACCGCCTCCTTCGAGTTACCGGCGCAGGTAAGAGTCCGCGCTCTGGGGCCCCTCGTGTCCTACCAGCGCGCGCTGCCCGCTCCCCGGCCGCTGGGGCCCCATCCCCCACCGCCCCAGTCAACCGCTGCCCTGGGGGTCAGTGTCCTCCTCCGAGACCTTTGGCCTCTTCGGCCGCCTTTCGACTTTGCCCGTTGAACTGGCCTCTTCCCAATTCCCTTCTCGTGCTTCCCCCGTTATTCCCGAACCCTCGACCCCCCGGGTCACCTCTGAGCTGCCCCTCCCTGGGGTCACCGTCTCTCCGCAGTTAGCCCGACGGCGCTCCCCCTGCCCCCTGTCCTTTACGCGCCCTTCTCTCTCAGCTCTGCCGAGTCCCCGGGGAGATCCTGCCTCCGGGACCTCGCGCCCGGCCGGAGCCTCCTCGGGTTTGGGAGAGCGGGGACCAGGAGCGACTCTGGGTCCAGAAGAGCCCTTTCTGCCTGGATGGGTGACAGTGGCTTCTTCTCTAGCCTCACTTCTCTATCTGGGTGTGTGCGAAGGTGTCCGTCCTATCTGCTCTCGGCATCTTCCTCAATGAGCCTCTGACTTCCCAGACCTGTTCCCGACTTGTCCCTCGTCCCACCCTTTGGATATCAATCAGTATTTGCTTCATTTGGTAGAGTTCTTTGTGGGCGCTTGCATTTAGAGCTGGTGACCCAGGGAGAGCGTGGCCGTCCCTCCTTAGTCGAGTTCCATGTTAGTGCTGTGCTTAGACGTTTTTGAGTGAGACTTATTAGTATCCCAGAGTACACTTGCAGTGACTTACAGAGGCAACACCTGAACTCAGTGACCTTGCAGCGCTATTTGCCTGATTATCAACAAGTGTTGTCGCTCATCTTTCTATAGGATCAGTGCACCTCCCGGACATGGAGACTGTTGTTCGCCGCTGCCCTTTCCTATCCCGAGTGCCTCAGGCCTTTCTGCAGAAGGCAGGCAAATCCCTGTTGTTCTATGCCCAGAACTGCCCTAAGATGATGGAAGTGGGGGCCAAGTCAGCCCCGCGGACCCTGTCTACTTCAGCGGTACAGGGCCAGCAGGTCAAGGAAACCCCTCCGGCCAATGAGAGTAAGTGTCATTAGCAATGAAGCAGGGTTTGCATTCATTACTGGACAAGAAGCAGTCTAGTCCACAGCAGTGGTGGGGGGTCACGCCAGCCAAGGGGGTTACTTGGTGCCAGGCTCAGTTCTCGCATGGACCATCTCATGCATTTGTCACCATAACCCCGCAAGGTAGGCACTTGTAGTTTCCCATCCTTAAAGGTGAAACGGTGGCCAGTGTTCCACGTTACAGGTGTCTGGATTGCAGGTCCGCGTCTGCAGGAGTTTCAGGGCTCGGCAGTGCCTTGGTCATGAAAGTATGAAGTAGGCATGTTCTGTTCCAACTATTTTTCATTAAATATTTGGCTCTTTGGCTTTTTTTTTTTTTTTTTTAATGAATAGACTATTTTTAGAGTTGTTTTAGGTTCACAGGAAAATTGAGGGGAAGCTTTTCTTATTCCAAGTGCCTCAGGCCTTTCTGCAAAAGTTGTGTTTTTCTGTTTTGCTTTTTGAAATTATTTTGTGGTAAAATGTATATAACAAAACTTACCACCTAATCTTTTTTTGAGGGAGTTCTTTTTTTTCTTACTCTTTTCTTTAGTTTTTTTTTTTTTTTAATTGATTTTAGAGAGAGGAAGGGAGAGAGAGACAGGAACATTGATCTCCTGTATGTGCCCTGACTTGGGATCGGATTGGCAACCTCTGTGCCTCAGGGCCATGCTCTAACCAATGGCACTATTCAGCTAGGGCTTTAAGGTTCTTTTTTTAAAAAAAATTTTATTGTCATTAAAAAAAATTTTTTTCATTGATTTCTCAGAGAGGAAGGGAGAGAGAGAGAAAACATCCATGTGCTCCACTTATGAATTTGTTAGTTGATTCTTTTTTTGTTTTAAGTTAGATCCTCCAGCTTTATTGAGGAATATTGACAAATTGTATATAGTTAGGGTGTACAACATGATGATTTAATACACATATACATTATGAAATGATGACCACAATCATGTAATGTAGTGGTCCCCAACCCCCGGGTCACGGACTGGTACCGGTCCGTGGGCCATTTGGTACCAGTCCGCAGATAAAGAATAAATAACTTACATTATTTCCGTTTTATTTATATTTAAGTCTGAACGATGTTTTATTTTTTTTAAATGACCAGATTTCCTCTGCTACATCCGTCTAAGACTCACTCTTGACGCTTGTCTCAATTATATTTAAAAATACCACAGTTTTTACGTGGGTCGCATAATTTTATTTTGTGCATTTATCCGTCCCACCCTAAAGGCTGGTCCATGAAAATATTTTCTGACACTAAACCGGTCCGTGGCCCAAAAAAGGTTGGGGACCACTGATGTAATGCATCCATCACCTCAGATAGTTACTACGTTTTGTGTGTGGTAGGAACATTTAAGATCTACTCTCTTGCTTGACCAGGAGGTGGCGCAGTAGGCCTGGGATGCAGAGGACCCAGGTTCGAAACCCCGAGGTCGTTGGCTTGAGTGCAGGCTCATCTGGCTTGAGTGCGGGCTCACCAGCTGGAGCCACAGGGTCGCTGGCTTGAACATGGGATCATAGACATGACCCCATGGTCGCTGGCTTGAGCCCAAATGTCGCTGTAGCCCCCCGTCAAGGCACATATGAGAAATCAATGAACAACTAAGGTGCTGCAACAAAGAATTGATGCTTCTCATCGCCCTCCCTTCCTGTCTCTATCTTTTCCTGTCCCTCTCTCTCACTCTCTAAAAAACTCGACTCAGTAGATTTCAAGTATAGTGTAGTAGTGAGTATAGTCAGCATGCTGCGCACTAGATCCTTAGAACTTATGTATCTTGAAACTAAAAGTTTGTACCTTTTGCATTTGTTGATTCTTTTAAAAAATTTTTACTGTGCTAATTTTCAGAGAGAGAGAGGAAGGGGGAGAGAGGGAGAAATATCAATTTATTGTTCCTCTCATCCATGCACTTATTGGTTGACTCCCGTTCGTGCCCTGATCCGGGATCAAACCTGAAACCTTGGTGTATCGGGATGACGCTCTAGTTGACGGAGCCACCGGCCAGGGCACAATTATTATTAACTATGTAGTTCAGTGGCAGTAAGGACGGTCACACTGTTGCGCAACCACCCGTCTCCAGAACTGTGTTGATCTTGCGAAACGGAGACTGTCTGTATGAAACACGACCTCCATCCCCAGCCTCTGGCGAGGACCCTTCTGCTGTCTCTGTGAATCTGACTCCTCTAAGAACCTCATTTAGGTGCAATCATACAGAATTTGTTAAAGTAGGATTGTTTAACACATGTATCTTTAATTTGTATACGATTTTTAAAAGTTTTGTTTTTAAAGATATCAGTGTTGGATTCAGTTTTGGTCTGGCCCTGCCAGCGGAGGATGAGGCTCGGCATATTTCACTTAATCCTGGAGAATAATTTACCACACAGGCTTTGTTAGGTGAGCTCTCTGGGTGTGGATGTGCAAGAAAGGAATGTCTTTTTCTCTAAGTAGAAAGGATTTCATCCTTTGTAGGATTTCTTTTCCTCTTGACCTTTGTTCAGGAGTTGTTTTCTTACTGAGCAATCAAAACCCTCTGGTACCACTGTGTCCCTAGCAGTAGAGGACTAGTTGAGTAACATGTGACTTGTCCACTTGATAGGCTACTATGCAACCATCACAAACAATGCCCTCAAACTCTACCAGCCTAGGCAGATGTTTACAGTGAAAAGGGCAGGACTAACAAGCATGTACTGAAAAAGGAAAACATTTTTTAAACCTGTACATAGGGAAAAAATAATATAACCAAATGTCTACGATGGTTATGTTTTGAATGATAGAACTTTTTCTTTTTTTAGATTTTCTACATTGAATGTGTATAATGAATGAAGTGCATGTCAAAGCAGTTTTTTAAACCCTCCTTTATAGGAGACTTTATTTTTTATTTTTTTAAATTATTTATTCATTTTAGAGGAGAGAGAGAGAGAGAGAGAAGAGGGGAGGAGCAGAAAGTTTCAACTCCCATATGTGCCTTGACCGGGCAAGCCCAGGGTTTTGAACCGGCAACCTCAGCATTCCAGGTGGACGCTTGATCCATTGCGCCACCACAGGTCAGGCTATAGGAGACTTTAATAAAAAGTGTAGGCCTTGGCTGGTTGGCTCAGTGGTAGAGTGTTGGCCTGGCATGCAGGAGTCTTGGGTTCGATTCCCGGCCAGGGCACACAGGAGAAGCGCCCATCTGCTTCTCCACCCCTCCCCCTCTCCTTCTTCTCTGTCTCTCTCTTCCCCTCCCACAGCCAAGGCTCCATTGGAGCAAAGTTGGCCCGGGCGCTGAGGATGGCTCTGTGGCCTCTGCCTCAGGCGCTAGAATGGCTCTGGTTGCAACAGAACAACACCCCAGATGGGCAGAGCATCGCCCCCTGGTGGGCATGATGGGTGGATCCCGGTCGGGCACATGCGGGAGTCTGTCTGACTGCCAACTTCAGAAAAATACAAAAAAAAAAAAAAAATGTATGTGACACATTACCCAGCTTATAGGAGAGGCTAGCTGATGACTCACAGGAGTGTTCCAGAACAATGATGACTTTTCTAGAAGGAAGGTGAACGAGTTGCATAAGGGGAGAGGGAAGTCATTGTGCCTAGAAGCCCACTGTGTGGTGTAAGTGAACTTCTTTGATGCATTTAGACGAGAGGGTAGAGGATGTTGCCTGTGACGACAATGTGTTGCCTGAATTCTTTTAGACAACTAACGACCTTTTGTTAAGAAGAAAACCAATAGTGTATGTGTTAAGAAACAGCAAGCTTCTATGTCAAGAATCTGTTTAGAAAATATTAGCAGAAAAGAAATTGTATGAATACTTTGTTAGCTTCAAGAGTATGTTCTCATAAAACATGCTTGCTTGTATACTCAGGGCAGGTTTACTGTAAATAATCCAACTCAAGAACCCTGGGCTGTCTGAAACTAGAAAACACTGCTTTTCAGATAAACAAGTGAGAAAGAAATAGTAGTGTTTGCGAGGTAGCTGACGGGCCAGTTAATTCCTCATGGGAACACTGTTTCCAGTGAGGCAGAGCCTGAGAAAATAAATGTGTCTGGAAGGTGGGGTAGCTTGAGGATCAGGTTTGTCCCGGGGCCTTAAGACAAACAGGTGGTTTCCTGATGAGGTGTGCGACCAGGGCTGGTGCTTCAGTTTCCCGTTCCCCCACAGAGGACAAAACCGCCCAAGCCGAGGTTCAGCTGGCTCCAGGTGGATCCCAGCAGGCTGCAGGTGACGCTCAGCTTCCCTCTGGACACCCGGCCGGCAGCCAGGGCGCTGCCAGCAAGTGCCCTTTCCTGGCGGCCCAGCTGGGCCAGCAGGCCAGCAGCGTGTTCCGCAGGGCCAGCCTCGAGCTCCAGGAGGACGTGCAGGAGATGCAGTCCGTGAGGAAAGGTAAGGGACGGTGCGGCCACTGGGGGCAGGAAAGGGCCTCGTGGCTCTTTTGGACCCTCAGATTTATTTACAAGCTATTATTAGGGTAGTATTTGTGTAACCACCTTCCTCTTTCAAAGCCAAGGAGGAAGGTCATTGCAATAGACAGTCAGAGGACTGCATTGCACAATATGGGGACTTTCTTTCTGGTGTGTGTGGGATGCAGCCAGCTTTTACAGTAACTGCTACATTTGTGGAAATACCTTGCAGGCATAAGCCGTTCCCAGCAACTCTTTGTTTCTTTCCCATCTGGTGGGATAAAGATGAAAACTAGTGTTAACTGCAGCAAGTGATGGTCTCGGGACTCCCAAACTGTCTCACTTATGGTCAGAGTGGCAGCCTTAAACCTACTGTGGCCGTTGCCATGGAATACCTGCCTCCCTGAAAAAGGTCACTAGCAAAAGTGATGCTTTTGACTGGAATTCTTTTCTGTGAGGAACAGAGATTAGGGTCGGGGGTATGGTCGGGTGGGGAAGACATGCCAACCAGCTAGAGCAGCGGTTCTCAACCTGTGAGTCGCGACCCCGGCAGGGGTCGAACGACCAAAACACAGGGTCGCCTAAAGCCATCAGAAATATGTATTTTATTTAAAAATGTATTGTATAATAAATATGTATTTTCCGATGGCTTTAGGCGACCCCTGTGTTTTGGTTGTTCGACCCCCGCCGGGGTCGCGACCCACAGGTTGAGAACCACTGAGCTAGGAGAGAGTTCAACTTCAGTGTTCATTAAAGCTGGCTAGTGGCCCTGACCCTGGCCATACAGTGACTGAAAGGGAGGAAGGGAAGCTTCATACACTCAGTTACAGCTGTGATCTTGACTGGTCTCATCAGCCAC